>NC_056725.1:1707310938-1707455938 GCF_019279795.1 Protopterus annectens
GGAACCCATTCCCAAAAAAACTGACAGGATATTGGCATCACCAAAGGAAAGTAAGGATTGGAACAAAGGTCCACCAGTGGGTGTGATGGTAGTAGTGGCAGTAACTATAAAGTGACTGTGGAAAAATATCCTTCCATATCACTGTTGCAGTATTCTTAATCAATGGGATCTCCAACCCAGGATAGCCCTAGCCCAACCTCCGTCCAGTACACCAAAGGCACTGGCTCTCAGCTGGGTGTTGTCGGTGTTGTCGCGTCACAGTATGCTCCCCGCACTCCGCGACGCGCCGGGTATAAAGGTACATCCGGATGCAGATACTAAAAAATACTTTGTCACTAGTCAGAATGCCATTATTGAATGTACAGTGCAGGCAGCCCACCTGCTATATTTGGTTACCAAATTTAGTGTATTCACGAATCACATTACCCTGTTCCTTATTGTGGTTGTGTTCAGGTCATCCAGAAAGGGAAAATGTCAGTTTGAGAGACAGATTCCCTATAAAGACCATCTCGACCAGTGTCTTTTTTTATTTGGCTGCTTCCTGTGATCATACTCTGTGTTCTCTCAGGTGTTTGTGCTGAAGACCCCATGTAGTTGCTTCTTCTCTTTATTATTGTACCTGGAAAACTATTGTTTCGAGTTGTTGGCGCAGGGTGCTATGGCAGAATCTTCCTGTCCTGAGGGCCAGAAGTCTGCCAGGAAGGCCAGAAAAGTTAGAACTGATCTGGCTGCTGTCCAGCCTGTCCTGATCCTCTCTCTCTTTCTCAAGGCTACTGAAAAGCACCGTCTGGTGCCTGTTTCAGATTACTCTGCCTTAACCTCATCAGAGGCCGCAATGGATCCAGTTTCTTTCATATCCTCAGAGGCTTTACAAACATCTATGCCTGACGTTATGGGTGAACCTTGGCTTATGTCCAATGTACAGTGGGGTGTTGCTCTGATCTTAGTGAGGGAGGGGATTCCTACTACCATAATAGAATCATGTCAGGGGTCTGACCCTCAGTGTTTTGAGCATACTTCCCACAGAAAAAGAAACAGATTAAGTTAATTTCCCCTGGTTGTGAAAGATCCCATTGCGAATGGCAGTATTTCATTCAGGGTTTATTTAATGCTGTAATGGCCTTGAAGCCACTCTCAAGTGGTCTCTACTCCTTTTCCTCCTTGGTCTTCCACTCAACTCAACAGACCTAGGGAATTGTATTCCTTAGATGAGGCTCTGGACTCTGGAAGAGTCTCAAGTCTTATTCTTTCCAAATCCCTTCGCTCTTGGGCTACTGTTCAAAGGAGGAGGATACCTTATGTCCAGACTCCCCTTTGTAAGCGCTTTCCTTTGGAGACACCATTGCCTCTATGTTGTACTGTAATTGGGATTGTTTCCATGTCTCTAATATTAAGCAAAGACGAGTTCCTTTGGATGGAGTCTCCCAAACCATCTGTTCTTCCTGTTCTAGCTGCCCTTTTGGATACCTTTTCAGCAGCTTCTGTAGCCCCTGACTGCCTCCTGCACCAAAAAAGCCAGATGGGTTTTATAAAGTGCCCAAGGAGTGCACATGTCTTTATAAATGCCCTTCTGTACAGTCCTTCTCTTCTGACAAATCATCCACGTTTGTTGCCTTCTACCAGGCTATTGCCTTCTGATAACAGTAAGACCATGGAGAAGTTGGTTGGGCAAGAAAGTTTACACTGCTGCTACTTTGTCATCTAGGGCCATTTAACTACCAGACCCATATGGCCGGGTATGTTTTTTGATGTTCTCTCTCAATTTCTAAGGTGGTTTCCAATCTTCCTGACTCTGAGGGGAAGGCTTTGGCCCTTTCCTGCAGACCTACATACAAGTTTGCATTCAGTGAAATGAAGCTGTGATATGGCTGATGTCTTTGGTTAATTGAGACATTATTGGCTTCATCTTCAGGCTTTGCCTGATTAAGGCCAAATTTTTGGATGCTCCTTTAGATAATCTTTTTCAATCTGTTGCTACTGCCCTTTCCAAGTCCCTCCATTACAAGGGCAAAGCCTGGAAGTAGCTGAAACATATTTTTGTTTCTCCCATTCCTACGACTTTTCTGAGAGGTATCCCTCTCAGTCACTGTTCCTTAAGGCAGTCTCACCCCTCTCAGGAGCAGGGAGGATTCTACATAGGCTCTGCTAGACCTATAGAATACCCTCGACCTTCTTTCAGGAAGCCTGGATGTTCTTTGTGTTTCACTGTTGCAGTCATCACATTTGGGTTATCTGCTTGCAGTAGCCCTCAGTCGGCCTGATTAACAAAGTCTTGGGTCCTGCATCAGTTGCTGTCCCTTCTTCTGTGACGTCTGGCCATCAGGGGTATAAAACATGCAGCCGACACCATTACATCACTCTTTCTTGCCATGCGGTGCCCGAAGCAGAAGCAGTTCGCAAGTGTCGGTTGGCCGACTCCTGAAATTTTCGTTTTCGAGTTTCAGAACCGAAGTCTTCATCTAAAAGCCAAATACCTCAGTGGGAAACTTTTTTTGCTCTAAACCGATGTCAGTAAAAGTAAATAATTGCATTACTTGTGGAAAGCAAATACCTAATAAAGATTTTCATTCGTACTGTATTCCTTGCCTAGGCCCTGACCATGACGTACCTCACTGTCTGTTTTGTGCCTTATTTAAACCACGAACTATCCGTCGTCTGTATATTTTCGCTTCTAAATATTTTGGTGCTCTGTTCAGTTATCCAGATATGTCTTCGGTAAGCCATCCGACTACCGACATTCTGAAAAAACACAGATAAAGACAAAGACAGGCCGCCTAGGTCCAAAGCTGCCGACGATGCTTCTCCTAAGCCAGTCTCCAGTTCACTGGTGCTCAGTGAGGTGCTTTTGCAGCCCCTGATACCCGCTACTTCAGATTCGCAGGCCTCTAATGAGACCCATTCGGAGTCCGGTATGCCGCGAGATGCTTCAACGGTGGAACCTGCAGATGTCTTTACCTTGGATGGGTCCAGAGCCACTGTGCAGGCACCGGCTTCTGAGGGTGTATTCAGGCCTACTAACTTGCGTATTAAACTGATGCCATATTTTTCTTCAAGGCCTAAAACTCGAACCATGCTTAATGACGCCCAGACCGCATGGTCAGGCCTCTATGCCTAAAAAACAAATGATAAGAATGGCTGAAGACCTTATTACTTTAATCAGGGGAAGCCAGCCTTCCCCCTCTAAGAGACCTAGGACTGAGTTTACTTATGATACTTCTGACCAGGATTCTGAATTTTTTGTTTCCTCTGATGACCAGGAATTTACCCTTATCTACCTATGAGGATTCTGATGCTGAGGATTCTATTCCCTCTGCCCCCCCGAGGATTTATCTTTTGGTGAAACCTTGCATACTCTCAGGAAGCATTTTCGTTGGGAGTGTCAGGATTTCTCTGATTCTAAAAAGAGGCTTAGGGATTTCTTACTCCTGCCCTAGCACAGGCCTTTAGCCATACCTCCTGTACTAGATATTGTTGTTGATGCCTTTTCTGAATCTAGCTTGGCCCCTGACTCTCTACCTCCTGCTCCCAGAAAACCTGATGGATATTACAGGGTCCCTGACTCTCAAGTTCCTTTTCAAAAATCCTACTGTGGATCCTGAGACCATTTCACAGGGACCCAAGGGCATTAAAGCTACTACTGCCAAAAATCCTATCCCTTCTGATAGAGACTCCAGGGCGCTGGATAGATGGGGTAAGAAGGTATACACTTCTGCAGCTTTGGCCATTAGGGCCTTACACTGCCAGTTTCATATGTTAAAGTATCAGTAGCATATTACTGGATTGCTTAAACAGAAAATGATGTTGATTCCTGATTGTGCTGAAAATAAGGATTTACAGGATTTACTGCATTCAGCTGGACAAGTTGGAAAACATACTTTGCAATGTGGTTTTTATTCTCTAGAGGCATCTTGCAGGGCTGCTGTTACTGGGTCTGTACTTGGAAGGCATGCTTGGCTTAAGGAGCAATCCTTGCCAGATCATGTAAAAGCGAAATTACTAGATGCTCCCTTAAACCAGGATCGCAACAAGGCAGAAAAAGTTCTTAAAACGATGGAGGAAAAAGCTAAATCTATGCAAACTGTACGGGTTTTTACAAGTACAACCTCCAAAGTTTAGTAGGCATTGGCCTTCCAAGAATTGGTCCTTTCCTGCCTCTTTCAGACCTTCTCAGTCCAAACTCTGACCCAGCAGAGCTCTCAGGCTTCAGTCCCAGGGTATGCACAGGACTAAGCAGTCGGGGGCCTCCACTTCCAAATCTGGGAGTAATAAAACTCCCCCTATGGCAAACTGTCTGAGTGACTTCTTTTTAAAACTTCCATGCACTTCTCAACTGACTGCCCCTTTGGGGGGAAAGATTGCTCTTCATGAAAAGAACTGGAAACTCATTACCCAGGACAAATGGGTTTTAAATAGTGTCCCAGGGATACAGATTTCACTTCCACACATTGCCAACACAAAGCGGGTGACCAGATCTACCCCCAAATCAGTGGGCAGAGGCCCAAAAGCAAGTACTTTCTCTCTCAAGCATGGGGGCTATTCAGCTGGTACCAGAAGAGGAAAAGGGACAAGGTTTTTACTCCAGACTATTCCTGGTACCCAGAAAAGGCAATTCCTGGTGTCCTATCCTGGACCTATCTACTCTAAACACTTTTTTGGTGATTCCAAAATTCAAGATGCTGACTCTTTACAAGTTGCTCCCTATGCTAGGCAAGGACGCCTGGTTGGCAACACTAGATTTAGAGGAAGCATACCTGCACATCCCAATCAGGGAGTCTTGCAGAAGATACCTACGCTTCAAAGCAGGCTACACTCACTATCAGTTATCTGCACTGCCCTTTGTGAATACCCTGGGCGCAGCAGATAAGCAAAAGTGCCTAGCTCCAGTCCTTGCATTTTGCAGGCAAAGAAATATTAAAATATACCCATACCTGGACGATTGTCTAATTCAGGCAGAAAGCCAGGACATACTTTTGAATCATCTGGCCTTTGTACAAAGGGTACTAACCTGTCTGGGGTACACCATAAATGAAAAGAAATCACACCTGGTACCCTGTCAACAAATTATATTCCTGGGAACAAGCTTGAATACAACTTCCCAGATGGCTTTCCTCACGCCAGAGAAACAAATTAATTTGACAACCTACTTCAAACAAGTGGCCACAAAAACCCTGCTATCTGCAAGGCAAATACTACAAACCTCGGGGTTCGTGGCCTCCTGCATTCTTCTGATTCCATATGCAAGACTGCATATGAGGAAACTACAATGGTATCTAAAAAGCCTATGGTGTCAACATTCTCAGGATCTAGAAGCAATGATTCCTATCATACCTTGCCTACGCATAGAGTTTCTTTGGTGGGCAGAGGCCTGCCACCAAAACGAGGGACTACCATTCACACTACCCCCTGCCACCCTAACAGATTCATCAGACTATGCATGGAGGGCTCACCTGACGAGGAAGTGCATTCAGGGCAAATGGAACCCAAGACAAATGCACCTGCATATCAATCAAAAAGAAATATTAGCTGTGCAGAATGGTCTTGACAGCCTTCAAGGACCTCATTCTTCCAGGACAATTAATGGTAAAGACGGACAATACCACTGTTGTGGTACTTAAGCAGGGGGGTGCACATTCATACCCCCCCCCCTACAGACTAGCCATGGCATTGTGGAACACAGCCCTGAGCTACCAAGTGCATCTACAAGCTCAATTCCTGCCAGGAAAACTAAATACACTGGCAAACGAACTAAGGAGAAACCTCATGGACCCACACAAGTGGAAACTGGAAACAAGGGATGTTATGTAGTCCAATCTCGCCTACATTCTTACTCGTGGGTTCGGAGACGAATATCAGCTCCGACTCGGCCAACTTTTCTACTAGCTCGAAGTCTCTCATTGGCTGGGCCAAGCAGGTATCCCATGCCGCATTGCTCCATAACCCCAGATCTCGTTTGCCACCCGTGTAGCTAGGACGTGGTCTCGCTTGTCTGTGGCTAAGTACCTACTCTTTTTCAGTTTCTCTTGAGAAATTTGCTAATTTTCAACCACAAAAGCTATTTTAGTAGCCCTTTTCCTCTTGTTGCTTGTTTAAGTGCTTTACGTTTGTGTAGTTGGTATCCCTAAGTGTTCCGGTGGTCTAGGCCCGTTTGAGTTAGAGGACCTAGTCCTCCATTCTGTGTATTGCTTAATTTACTTAGGTTTTTTTTTTTTTTTTTTTTTTTGGTTACTGGAGCTGAGCTAGCTCTTTGCTTTTCACCTTGTAGTGGATAGTGTGTTGTGATTCGTAAAGAACAGTTTTACTTGGAGGTTCTTTGGTTGCTTGGTGTAGAGTGATCAGTAGTTTCCCAATTTTGCTGTTTTTTCTAGCTAGGTTGTTCTGTTGGTCTAATTGAGCAAGATGTCTAAGGAGCAGAAGGAACATAAACCTTCCGGTTTTAAAAAATGTTCCAAGTGTAGTTACAAGATGTCCATCACGGATGGACCGTATGTGTTTATTGCCTAGCAGCAATTCATTTGCAAGAGTCTTGTAGCTTCTGCCACACCTTCAGTCCGAGGGTGCTCCAGGAGAGGAAAAATAAACTAATATTGAAGGGACTCATGAAACCTTCGTTTGAGGAGTCTTTAGACTCGGCTTCTAGTTCTCAGTCCAAGTCTAAAGCTTTGAAGGCGAAGAAAAGACCTCTGGCTCCGTCTATTTCTTCGGAGCCGCTGGAGAAACTTTCTAAACTTGACTCTGTCTCCTTGGTTCCTCTGTCCTCTGGGCTGCAGGAGGTATCTGTAGTACTTGAATCGACTTTGGCTCCTATTTTACTGGAACCCATTTGGATCCGGTCACCCAGTGTTAGGCATGGCTCTCCTGACAGGAGATCCCATTCTCCCTCCCTGTCCTCCATATCCTCCAGGCTTTCTGATTTGGATGTCGATAGGGTGGTGCAGAGGCTCCTACAGTCGCCGGTGTTGGCAAAATTATTCTCTGCTTCAACGCAGTCGGCTCCGGAGCCTGTCCCGATGCTTGTATTGATGGTTCCTCCTCCGAGCACTTCCTCGTCTTTGGAGCCAGAGTGCTCCACTCCGAGTGATGTTCTTGCACTGGCGCCGATACCCCTTAAGGGTTTATTGGTGCCGATGTCAGCTCCGACCCTGTCAGCTCCATCCACAAGCTCCGGCACTCTGGTTTCCTCAGTCAGGCCCGTGGGGGGATACTTCGGGACACCTGTCTGTTCCAAGCCTCCCTCTCGGCGCATCTGCTTGGGGGACCCTGAATCCGGTCATGGCCTTGGAGGCCCGTTGGTCCCCGGATTCAGGGGGACCGGCCTTCGAGGCCATGCGGAGCACACTGGCCAATTCGTCAGTTACATCACCCGGATCGGTCATTCCGTCCCCTTCCACCCCGGCTACGGCCTCCGACGTCCCCCTATCCGTAGATGGCAGAGCCCAAAGGTCTGGGGATACCCCCATGAACGGTCCCCAACTTTCTGAGGGCCCCTCAGAGTCTGTGGCCCCCAGAAAGAAGACATGCAAGAGGAAGCAGGTAGACTCCCAGGGCGAGTCTCTCACTTCTGATACTGACCTCGAGGAGTCGGAGGGGTCTCCCAAGTCGTCCTCTGACGTCTCTTTCTCAGACATCCTGGAGATTTTGTGAGAGAGGCAACTGGCCGTTCAAAACCCCTCCGAGGAGGAGTCTGTATTCCTCAAGGCCTTTGGAGCTCAACCCTCCGCCTCCTGGGTGTCTCCACCCTTCGAGCTCTTGGATTTAATCTGTCGAAGGGTGTGGGAGAATCCTGATTCGGTGGAACCTGTACCCAGAAGGCCCAATAAGTTTCTTTCTGCTCCCCCGGGGAAAGAGTTTCTGTCCAAAGGGGTTTCTGTAGATGCCATGGTGGTGGCGGCCACACAGAAGGAAATAGCCGAGACTTCTTCCTCTGTCCATCCTGCTAACAAGGAGTCTAGGACCATAGACCGGTACGGGAAGCGTACCCTTTCGTCAGCGACCTTCACCTTACGGTCACTGAACTACCTTTGTCATTTTACTCTGCTCCAGAGAGATCTCTTCAAGGAGTTAGGAGATACTCTAGCGGGTAACGTACCTGAGGCGTTAGCACACACGGTCTAGCGGGTAATGTACCTGAGGCGTTAGCACACACGGTTAACACCCAGGTGTCTACCCTCAATTCTATTGTCAACTCATCCATGAGGCTCATATCTTATGCAGCCGAGGGGGCAAGTAGGGCAGCCAGTTCGGGAGTAGCCCTCAGGAGGCAAGCCTGGATGCGCCTGTGTCATTTCGCGGAGGCCTTCAAGTCTTCTTTCACTGACGCTCCCTTTGATGGGTCCTCGCTCTTTGGGACCAAAGTGAAAGACACCCTCACCAGATGCGAGCAAGAGGGAAAGACCCTGTCTGCCATAGGGGTCCATTTTTCCCTCCCCTCTAGACCTTACCCCAAGGCTCAGAGGGGTGGGAAGATGTGGTTCAAGAAGTCGCAGAAGTTTTTCCCTGTTGCACAAGGTGAGTCCCCCTCCAGAGGCAGAGGAGAGGGAGGTTATTCAGGAAGACGCCCCCTAGAGGCAGAGGAGGCCCCCGCAACTCGGGAGACCGTGATTCCTTTCGCAGTTCTTCCTACCATCGTTCCTGATGTGTTGCCCGACTGTGCCTTTCCGGAGCCACCCGGAAGCCTGGGAAAGCATCACCCAGGATCGATGGGTGTTACGAATAGTTTCTGGAGGTTATACCATCCCCTTTTCATCAGACCCCCCCTCCAGTCAGAAAAATCCCGGACGTTCCACCCAGTCAAAGGGATCACGCAGCCTTAGAGGTTTCAAAGCTGCTAAAGAAGGGAGTCATCCAACCTGTCCCTTCAGACCAAATCGGATTAGGGACTTACTCAAGACTCTTTGGTGCCGAAAAGGACAAGGGGACTTGAGACCCATTCTAGATCTCAGCTGATTAAACCACTATGTTCAAAAGTCCAAGTTCCGAATGGTCACCCTTCAGTCCATTTTTCCTTTGCTGGAAAAAGAAGTATGGATGTGCTCCATCGACCTCAAGGATGCTTACTTTCGTATCAAAATGGACAGGGCATCCAGGAGTCACTTACGCTTCCGGCTGGGAGCCAATCATTTTCAGTTTCCTGCCCTGCCCTTTCGTCTCACCACAGCCCCCAGGGTGTTCACCAAGTGTTTGGCGGTGGTGACAGCTCACCTGAGATGTCAAGGATTCCAAGTGTTTCCGTACCTGGACGACTGGCTCCTCACCGCACCCACCAGGCATCTACTCATCCAAGCCAGGGACGCTACCATTACCCTCTGTCAACGACCTCCTCACCGCCCCCACCAGGCATCTACCCATCCAAGCCAGGGACGCTACCATTACCCTCTGTCAACGACTTGGAATAACATTGAACTGGGAAAAATCTGCCTTGCTGCCCTCACGTGTCATGTTTGTAGGTGCAGAGCTAGACACCGTCCAAATGCAAGCCTTCTTGCCACACGAAAGGATCAGAGTATTACAGAATCAGGTTTGCGCATTATTACCCCTCAGGAAAGTACAAGCAAGATGGGTGCTTCAGCTTTTGGGCACCATGGCGGCCACCATTATGTTAGTGCCTCTAGCGAGATTACACATGAGGCTTCTTCAATGGCTTCTCTTTGCCCAATGGTCTCTCCAAAAACTCCCCCTTTCCCACCAGATTCTACTCACAGACCGATGCAAACAGGATCGCTGTTGGTGGCTGTGCTCCACCAATCTGGACGAGGGGAAACTGTTTGTTCCTCCGTCACCTGTCACCACAGTGACCACGGAAGCCTCCCAGATGGGGTGGGAGGGGCATTATCTTGGCAGGACGGTCCAAGGCACGTGACAAGGTCACGAGGATCATCTGCACATCAATGTCCTAGAGATGAGAGCAGTGTTACTGGTGTTGCGGGCACTTCAGAGCTCTCTCCGTCTGGGGACGATTGCTCTACACTCTGACAACATGTCCGTTGTACGGTATCTAAACAAACAGGGAGGAACCAGATCTTACCCCCTGTGCAGAGAGGCCATGCGAGTGTGGCAGTGGGCAGTGTCTTCCCAACGGTTTCTAGTGGCAACGCACATTCCGGGGAAGGCCAATGTGATAACAGGCTGAGCAGAGCTATTTTCATGCCTTACGAGTGGTCCCTGAACCTTCTGGTTGCGGAACAGATATTCAGCAGGTGGGGTCAGCCTTGCTGCGATCTTTTTGCCAATCCCCTCAATGCCAAATGCAGCAACTACTTCACCCTGATCCCCCGACAGGGAGAAATCACCCAGGGACGCTCTAGCCCACGATTGGCCCTCTGGTCTGCTCTATGCTTTCCCTCCATTTCCTCTGTTACCAAGAGGGATTCAGAAAGTCCTATCCTTGGGAAGCAAGATGATTCTAATTGCCCCACACTGGCCTTGCCAAGGCTGGTTCTCCTTCCTCCATCCATTCGTTGTGGACACTCCTTGGATTCTGAACCCAGTATCAGACCTACTGACACGTCGGGACAGTTCCATCCCTCCCTGCGGACCCTCAGGTTGACAGTCTGGCCACTCCACTTCCGTCGTCAGTCAGACTTCATCGCTTTTCACCTGAGGTAGTGCACATTTTATCGTCTTCTCATAAGTCTTCAACTAGGAAGATTTATTCCAGCAAATGGAAGAGATTCTCTATTTGGGCTCATGCCCAAGGAATTGACACGTACACAGCCCCAATTGCTGCTGTTTTGGAGTTCTTGTCCATGCTCTTTCAGCAGGGCTGTGCGCCCGCCACCATTAAAGTCCAATTGGCAGCTATTTTAAGCTTTCATACATCCTCTGAACCTTCCCTTATGGCCCATAAACTCTGTAAGGCCTTTCTGAAGGTCACCTTATTACTCCGGCCTCCTGTTTCAGAACCTATTATGTCCTGGGATCTACACTTTGTTTTGCAAGCCCTTACTTCCCCACCTTTTGAACTGGCTGCCACCTGCGAGTTAGTTTTTGTCCTGGAAAACAGCTTTTCTAATAGCCATCACATCAGCCAGGCGGGTGTCAGAGATTCAAGCCCTCTCTGTAAAACCCCCGTATTTAGTTTTTCATAAGGACAGAGTTTCTCTTGAACCTAATCCATCCTTTCTTCCCAAAGTTACATCTACTATTAATCTTAATCAGTCTATTGAGCTGCCAGTATTCTTCCCTCAATTCTCGAACAAGACAGAGTTTAGATTTCATCAACTGGATGTGCACAGACAATTGTGATTCTATCTACACAGGACCAAACACCTACGAAAATCTGACCAATTGTTTGTTTCTTTTTCAGAAAATAGAGCGGGATCCCCTATTTCCAAGGTTACCATTTCCAGATGGATTTTGAATTGTATTTCCTTTATTTATTTTTCAGCCGGAAAAAATCTACCGTTCCCTGTCAAGGCTCACTCTACTAGGGCTGTTTCCGTGTCTATGGCATACCATGCCAGACTATCTTTGGATGATATTTGTGCTGCAGCCACGTGGGCTTCCTCACACACTTTTATTACTCATTACAAACTGGACGTGGCTTCTAAGGCCCGGGCTTCCTTTAGTTCCACAGTCCTCAGGAGTATCTTTCTTTGAGCCTCCCAGGTTAGAGGTGCTGGGGACGCTGTCCCACGAGTAAGAATGTAGGCGAGATTGGATTACATAACATCAAGACGTTATGTACTCACCATAACGTTCGATGTATGTAGTCCATCTCTCCTCACATTCTTATGTACCCTCCCACCTGCCCCCTTCCTGGAGGATTTGGAGGTTAGGATTGGTGCTAGAGTACCCTTCAATGGTAGTTTGTTTTTTCTTACCCTCCTTGATATTGTTCTACCTTATTGGGTTGTTATGCATGAGGTGTGATTGTGGGGTTCGCAACAAACTAGATCTGGGGTTATGGAGCAGTGCAGCATGGGATACCTGCTTGGCCCAGCCAATGAGAGACTTCGAGCTAGTAGAAAAGTTGGCAGAGTCAGAGCCGATCTTCGGTTCCGAACCCGCGAGTAAGAATGTGAGGCGAGATGGACTACATCGAATGTTATGGTGAGTACATAACTTCTTATTTTCAACATGTTGACGTTTGCCTCGCCCCAGAACCATCAACTGGCCAAATTTTGCACAAGGACTCCCCACAAACAAGCTTGGAAAGTGGATGCTCTGTCCTTCAGATGGAAAAAACTTATCAGTTTATGCCTTTCCTCCTCTGCCTCTGCTCTCCAAAGTACTACTACAGATCAAACAAGACAAACCAAGGACGATTTTGATTGCTGCAGACTGGCCACGCCAACACTGGTAGCCCCTCTTGCCAGCGAGTCACTGCTGGCTCCATGGCATCTGCCTCAAACTCCTACCCTATTGTCTCAGCAGGAGAACCAGATTCTGCACCCTCAGCTTCAAACACTGAACCTAGCAGCTTGGCTAATTACCTAATCTCTCCTTTACTTTCCCTCAGTAAACCAGTGATGGATATCATTTTAGAAGCTAAGAGGCCTGGTACTAGAAAATTTTATGCTGAAAAATGGAAAAGATTCTGTGCCTGGAACCAGTCTCAAGGGATGAGCCCAGCAGTGCCCAATTTACCTCAGATTTTGCAATACTTAACTGAGATGCTTCACAAGGGCCTGTCTTTCTCCTCCATCAAAATTCACGCCTCAGCCATTTCAGCTCATAACACAGAACCTCCCCTCTTCTCTCATCAACTGCTCAAGCAGTTCCTCAGAGGCCCAAAAAATTTACAACCACCCAGGAGAGCTCCAACACCAGCCTGGGACCTTAACTTTGTATTGGAAAAACTCATCCTTCCTCCCTTCGAGCCAGCTGCTACTGCAGACTTAAAATTCCTTTCTTGGAAAACCGCTTTCCTTTTAGCAATCACTTCAGCAAGAAGGGTATCTGAATTTCAGGCCCTTATGGCAGTGGAGCCTTTCATCATCATTCATGTGGACAGGGTGTCCCTCAGGACCAGTCCCTCCTTCATGCCCAAGTTGGTGTCCAGTGTGGCCCTTAAATCAGTCCATTCATTTGCCAA
The DNA here is from genome assembly GCF_019279795.1 of Protopterus annectens. Taxonomy (NCBI): domain Eukaryota; kingdom Metazoa; phylum Chordata; order Ceratodontiformes; family Protopteridae; genus Protopterus; species Protopterus annectens. The sequence goes on from NC_056725.1 coordinate 1,707,323,972, forward strand.
CCTTCTTTCCTAATCCACAGAACAAAGGAGAATGGATACTGCACTCCTTAGATGTGCGCAGACAACGTGCGTTCTACTTGGACATTTGCTGCAGGGGCAGAGGGAAAGGCTATTTCAAAGCAAACCATTTCCAAATGGATAGGCTATTGCATTAATTTATGCTACAAGCACCATGGAAAACCTATCCCACAGGGGATCAGACCCCACTCAACCAGAGCTGCGTCTACCTCTACAGCCATTCTCAGAGGCGTCCCTACCAGGGACATCCTAGAAGCTGCTACCTGGAGTTCTGTACATACTTTCACCAAGCATTACCATCTGCCAGTTTTCTCAAAATCCAGAGCTGGCTTGGCCACTGCAGTCTTGCAGGGCCTTATAGCTGGTCCTAATGCTATCTAAATTCCTCTTCCCAGCCTTAGCTTTGGGAATCTACCCAAATGTGATGACTGCAACAGTGAAACATGAAGAACATAGTACAGTTGTGTACACTTACCATAAATGTAGATGTTCGAGTGTATTCACTGTTGCATTCTGGGTTATCTTCCTCCAGCCACCTTACTTCTTTTGGCTATACCTCTACTCTCCTTTGCTATGCTCAAATGCTTTTTGGTGTATTTGCTTTTTTGTTGGAGGTATAACCTTGTATATTTATAGATTTAATTGCTTCCCATTAGGGGGGCACCTGACATCTGGGGCAAGAAAAATTGATGTAATGGTGTCGGCTGCATGTTTTATACCCCTGATGACATGATGTCACAGAAGAAAGGGACAGCAACCGACGCAGGACCCAAGACTTTGTTAATCAGGCTGACTGAGGGCCACTGCAAGCAGATAACCCAAATGTGGTGACTGCTGCAACAGTGAATACACTCTAACATCTACATTTATGGTAAGTGTAGACAACTGTAGTATCCATTGTCTGAGTTTCGTCTGGTTCAACCTCCCTCTCTCCCCCTTCAAAATTGACACAAATGGGCTGTTGGTGACTGGGTAGATGTTCTTCGTGTTTCACTGTTGCAGTCATCATATTTGGGTTATCTGCCTGCAGGTAGCCCTCAGCTGGCCTGAATACCAGAGTCTTCAGATTTCTGCGTCAGATGCTGTCGCTTCTTCCTTGACGTCAGTTGGTCAGGGGTATGAAACATGCAGCCGATGCCATTACATCAGTCTTTCTTGCCGTGCAGTGCCCAAAGTAGAAGCAGTTCACCAGTGCCAGTAGTCAGACTCCTGAAATTTTCGTTTTCGAGTTACTGACCCGAAGTCTTCAAACAAATTAAGTACCCCGTTGGGGGGTCCTTTTTCTTGCTCTAACCGATGTCAGTAAAACTTAACAATTGTCTTACCTGTGGAAAGCAAATACCTCATAGATATTTTCATTCTTACTGCATCCCCTGCTTAGCCCCAGATCACAACGTCCCTCGTCGGTTTTGTGCCTTATTCAATACCTAACTATCCATCGTCGGGCTATTTTTGCAGCTAATATTTGTACTTGTTCTGTGTACTCCGAAATGGCTTCGTTAAGCCATCCGGCTACTGATCTTCCGAAAAAACGTAAGGATAAAGACAGACCGCATAGGTCCAAAACTGCCGACGATGCTTCCGTTAAGCTAGTCCCCAGTCCCCTGGTACTCAGGTGCTTTCGCAGCCCTGATACATGCTACTTCTGATTTGCAGGCCTCTACTGAGACCCATTCATGCCGAGAGATGCCTCTTTGACTATTTATACCTGCAGATGTCTCTACCTTAGATGGGTCCGGAGCCGCTGTGCAGGCACCGGCTTCGGAGGGTGTATTTAGGCCTAGAGACATTCATATTAAACCGACGCCATCATTTTCATCCAGGCCTAAACCTTGCACCACGCCCAGAAAACCGATGACCAAACTGCAGACCCAGGCCCATATGCCTAAAAAGCAAATGCATAGAATGGCTGAAGCCATCATTACCTTGATTAGGGGAAGCCGGCCTTTCCCCTCTGAGACCTAGAACTGAGTTTCTTTCTGATTCTTCTGATCGGGAATATGATTTTTCTGCTCCTTCGGATTACCAGGATTTGTCCTTATATACCTGTGAGGATTCTGATGCAGAGGATTCTATTCCCTCTGCTTCCCCTCCAGAAGATTTTTTTTTTCGGTGAAACCTTGCACACTCTTGGGGAGCATTTCCACTGGAAACGTCAGTGATTACTCTGACTCCAAAAAGAGGCTTAGGGAATTCTTACTCCTACCTCAATACAGGCCTTTAGCTATCCCTCCTGTTCTGGACATTGTAGATGATGCTTTCTTGGAATCTAGCCTTTCCCCAGACACTTCACCTCCAGCTCCCAGAAAACCTGACCGGTATTAGAGTACCTGACTCTCTCAAGTTCCTCTTCAAGAATCCTTCTGCGGATCCAAATACCATTTCCCAAGGACCAAAAGGCATTAAGGCTACTGCTGCCAAAAATCCTAGCCCTTCTAATAGAGATTCTAGAACCTTAAACAGATGGGGTAAGAAGGTATACAGTTCTGCTACTTTGGCCATCAGGGCTTTCACTTGCCAGTTTCATATGTTAAAGTATCAGCAGCATGTTATGGGGCTACTTAAACAGAAAATGATGTTGATTCCTGACTGTATTCAACACAAAGAATTACAGGATTTAATGCATTCTGCAGAACACGTTGGTAAACATACTTTGCAATGTGGTTTTGATGCTTTAGAAGCATCTTGCAGGGCTGCTGTCACTGGGTCTGTATTTAGAAGGCATGCTTGGCTTAAGGAACAAAACTTGCCAGATCATGTAAAAGCTTAATTACTGGATGCACCCTTAAACCAAGACAGCCTTTTTGGCAACAAAGCAGAAGTCCTCAAAAGGATGGAGAAAAAAGCTAAATTTATGCAAACTGTTAAAGATTTCCTACAAGTACAGCCTCCCGGATTCAATAGGCATTGGCCTTTTTAGAACTGGTCCTTTCCAGTCCCTTCTAGGCCTTTTCAGTCCAAACCCAGGAACAGCAGACCACCTAGGCTACAGTCTCAGGCTTCGCACAAACCTAAGCAGTGGGGGGCTCCCACTTCCAAAGCAGGGAGTAGTAAGCCACCCCCCTACGGAAAAATGTCTCCATGACTTAACCTTAACCCTTCCAAGCCCTGCTCTACTACCTGCAGGAGGAAAGCTTGCCCTACATGTAAAAAACTGGGACCTCATTATCCAGGACAATTGGGTTTTGAACATAGTTTCCCAAGGATACAAATTCCACTTCCACACCCTACCAACACCAAATGGTTGGTCAGACCAACCCCTAAATAAATGGGCGGAAGCCCAACAGCAGGTTCTCTCTCTCCTCAATATCAGGGCTATTCTCCCTGTCCCAGCAGAACAAAGGGGACAAGGCTTTTATTCAAGACTTTTTCTGGTACCCAGAAAAGATGACTCCTGACATCCTATCCTGGACCTCTCTATTCTCAACACCTTTCTGGTAGTTGCAAAATTCAAAATGCTAACTGCAACAGCTTCTTCCCATGCTAGCCAAGGATGCCTGTCTGGCAACCCTAGACTTAAAGGAAGCTTACCTGCACATCCCAGTAAGGGAATCTTGCAGGAAATACCTACGCTTCAGGGCAGGTTCCATGCACTGCCAGTTCTCTGCACTTCCCTTTGGCTTATCTACTGCGTCCAGGGTATTCACAAACTGCCTAGCTCCAGCCATTGCATTTTGCAGGCAGAGAAATATTCAAATATAACCATATTTGGACGATTGTTTCAGGCAGAAAGCCAGGACTTGCTATTACAACACCTGGCATTCGTAAAGAAACTTTGTACCTCACTGGGGTACACCATCAACGAAAAGAAATCTCACCTAGTACCCTACCAACATATTGTATTCCTGGAAGCAAGCTTGAACACAACTTCCCAGATGGCATTCCTCACTCCAGAAAAACAAGTTTACTTGACAACCTACTTCAAACAAGTTTACTTGACAACCTACTTCAAACAAGTTTACTTGACAACCTACTTCAAACTATTGGCCACAAAACCCCAGTTATCTGCAAGGAAAATACTGCAAGCCCTGGGGTTCATGGCCTCTTGCATTTTACTAATTCCATATGCAAGACTGTATGAGGAAACTCCAATGGTATCTAAAAAGCCTATGGTGTCAACATTATCAGGACCTGGAAACAATGATTTCTATCATTCCTTGTATCAAGACAGAGTTCCTTTGCTGGGAAGAGGCCTGCTACCACAACAAGGGACTCCCTTTCACTCTACCCCCTGCCACCCAAACCCTAACAGACGCATCAGACTATGCTTGGGGGGGCTCACATGGCAGGGCAGTGCATTCAGGGCAAATGGAACCCGAGACAGATGCACCTGCATATCAATCAAAAAGAAATGTTAGCTGTACAGAATGCTCTAAAAGCCTTCAAAAAACATATTCTTCCAGGGCAAGTTTTGGTAAAGACAGACAACACCACAGTTGTGGTACATAATCAAGCAGGGGGGAACCCACTTGTACCCTGCCTGCAAACTAGCCATTGCTCTGTGGAACACAGCCTTGAGCAACAAGTACACCTGCAAGCTCAATTCCTAGGCATACTAAATTCACTGGCAGATGACTTAAGCAGAAATCTCATGGACCCACACGAATGGAAACAAAGCCAAAATATTCAATCTCTAAGGTTCATAGGTTGGTACTAGGCTATCGGCCCTAGGGCCTATACAAGCCTAGCCATAACAATTCCCTGGCTTTCTTCCGACACTATTTACTTCCTTGGATCCCTGTCTAGCAGGGTAACTGACGTGATCCCTGGGATTAATTTCCTTTCCCCCATCTAATCAAGGTTTCTTTTGAAGAGGGCCAATGAGGCGCTCTGCTTGACATGTATGGCAGTCTATTCCAGAGTCTGGGGAGTCTCTGGGTCAGGAATCTATCCCTCCAGCATGTTTTGTTTATTGTGATGACAATGCTTAGATCCCTGGAGCGTGTGGCTCTGAGGGATTGGGATTTCTTTAAGTGTAGCATGTTCAACAGCTCTGGGTTTGACATGGCCTTGTATGTTAAGCAGAGATCGCCTCGGAGTAGACAATATGCGACCGAGTATAGCTGGAGTTTTTTAAGGCGGTCAGCATAGGGCATCTGCTCTTGAGGAACAAATAGGGGGGACTCCAGAGATAGACCTGTTTGCCTCCCCTCAGAACTACCAATTGAACAAGTTCTGCACAAGAACTACCCACAGCCAAGCTGGGAAAGTGGATGCCCTGTCCTTTACCTGGGAAAGCCTCTCAGTTTATGCCTTCCCCCTCTGCCTGTCCTCTCGAAGGTTCTATTAAAGATCAAACAGGACAAGCCAAGGACAATACTAATTGCACCAGACTGGCCACGCCAGCACTGGTACCCCCTCTTGCGCAGTATGGCACTGCTACAACCATGGCATCTGCCTCAAACCGCTTCCCTGCTGTCCCAGCAGGCAGGCCAGATTCTGCACCCTCAGCTTCAAACCCTGAACTTTGCAGCCTGGCTAATTCCTTGAGCTCTCCCTTATCTTGCAGCCTGGCTAATTCCTTGAGCTCTCCCTTATCTTCCCTCAGTAAGCAGGTGTACTGGATGTCATTCTGGAGGCAAGGAGGCTTAGTACTAGAAAATCCTATGCTGAAAAGTGGAAAAGATACTGTTCCTGGAGCCTGGCTCAGGGGATGGGCACAACGGTGCCCAGCTTACCTCAGATTCTACAGTGCTTAACAGAAATGCTCCACAGGGGCTATCCTTCTCGTCAATTAAAATTCATGCCTCTACCATTTCAGCACATTATAATACAGAGCCAGCCCTTTTCTCTCACCCCTTGCTAAAGCAATTCCTTAGAAGGGCCAACAATTTAAAGACCCCGTAGGAGAGCTCCCACTCCAGCCTGGGACCTTAACTTTGTATTGGAAAAGCTCACCCCCCCCCCCCCTGAACCAGTGGCTACAGCGGAGTTGAAATTCCTTTCTTGGAAAACAGCCTTCCTTCTAGCCATCACTTCAGCAAGAAGAATGTCTGAATTACAGGCCCTCATGGCAGTGGAACCCTTCATTATTTTCCATGTGGACAGTTTTTCCCCTCGGGTCTGACCCTTCCTTTATGCCCAAGGTGATGTCTTCTGTGGCCCTAAAATCAGTCCATTCATTTGACTACTTTTTTCCCTAATCCACAAAACAAAGGGGAATGAATACTGCGCACACTGGATGTGCACAGACAACTTAGATTCTGTTTGGATAGGGCTAAACCTACCAGAAAATATGAGCAGCTGCTAGTTAGCTTTGCTACAGGGGCAGAGGGGGGGAAGGCCATTTCAAAGCAAACTATTTTCAAATGGGATGGCCCATTGCATTAATTTCTGGTACAAGCACCATGGAAAACCTACCCCACAGGGGATAAGATCACATTCCACCAGGGCTGCACCTACCTCTGCGGCATTTCTCAGAGGGGTCCCTACCAGGGACATTCTAGAAGCTGCTACCTGGAGCTCTGTACATGCCTTCACCAAGCATTACCACTTGCCTATATTTTCTAAATCCAGAGCTGGATTTGCCACTGCAGTCTTGCAGGGATTAATAGCTGGTCCTAATGCTCTTTAACATCCTCCTCCCTTCCTTAGCTTTGGGAATCAACCCAAATGTGTTGACTGCAACACTGAAACACTAAGAACATAGTACAGTTGTGTACTTACCATAAATGTAGATGTTCGAGTGTATTCACTGTTGCAGTCCTGGTTAACCTCCCTCCAGTCCCCTGACTTCTGTTGGCTCTGCCTCTCGTTATGGTTGGTATGTGTGTTTTTCTTGTGTATTTGCTTTTTGATGGGGGTTTAACATACCATTTAATTGCTTCCTATTATGGGGGCACCTGACATCTGGGGCAAGAAAAACTGATGTAATCGCGTCAGCTGCATGTTTTATAACCCTGACGATCGGACGTCAAGGAAGAAGCAACAGCATCCGACGCAGAAATCCGAAGACTGGTATTCAGGCCTACTGAGGGCTACCTGCAGTCAGATAACCCAAATGTGATGACTGCAACAGTGAAATACACTTTAACATCTACATTTATGGTAAGTGTACACAACTGTCCTTTTTTTGGCACACCATCTGTGAGCAGTCCTTACTGGCTTCCAATCCTTCCGTTTTTACCTATATATTAGATTTAGTCTTGAACACAATTGCTATATGTTAGCTTACTGGGGAAAACTCTAAGTACTAAGGTGGAGTGGAGGGAATTATGGGTATTCAGTCTTTTTTTATTGCAACTGGAATTGCATTTTCTGCCTTAATTTGTTTATTTAGACATGGGATCTGATGCGGTCCTTTTCATTCTTCCTCTCAAATGGATTCAGCTCTAATCAGACTCTGTCACATACACTAGACTTCGGATCCAGCTCTCGACCTACTTCCTCTTGAGTGTACTCACTGAATGATCCTCTACTCCATGATTGGCCCCCTAGTCTATTGTATTCTTATCCTCCAACTCCCCCAAATTCTTACAGAAAGCAGTCTAATTGAAGAGCAAAGCCATCCTCAATTCCAGACCTCCTGTCTCAACCAACAGGCACGGTTCACCTGAATATCTCAAATCTCAAACTAACAGTGTGGTTTCTCCAATTCCTATAATAACCAGACAACCAATGCTCTTACTCTGTGCATTCCAAATTTTTATCTGCCAATAAACCCTCTACGAGGAAACTGTACAGGAGTAAATTCAATTGTTGGGCAGAGCAATATCAAATAGACCCCTTTTCAGTTCCAGTTAAGTCAGTTCTTGATTTTTTGGAGAGTTTAATGAAGGTGCTAGTAGCTAGTTCATCAGCTATTAAAGTCAGTCGCAGCAATCTCCAACTTTCATGTGTGATTTCAAAATACTTTATTGGCTTCCTCTAAACTCTCTAATGTCTTTCTGAGAGGTACTGTCTTGCCAAGACCCCTTTGTAAGGATCCCATGCCACCATGGGATTTAAATTTGATACTGCAAAACTTAATTTATTTTCTCTATGAACCAGAAGCTTAGATGTGATCTTAAATTCCAGACCTGGAAAACTATCTTTTTAGTGGCAATTACATCTCCTACAAGAATGTCAGAACTGCAGGCATTTTCTTCTAAACCTCAATATTTGATTTTTTATGTGGATAGGGTCGTGTGTACCAATGCTTGCTTCCTTCCTAAACTGGTATCAGAATCCAGCATTAACCATTCCATTAACTCGCCAGTATTTTCAAAATTTACAAATAAAGGGGAATATATGCTGCACTTGTTGCATGTTCATAGATAATTACATTTCTAGCTACACAGAATAAAAGAGATTAGAAAGACAGATCAACAATTTTCTTTACACATACTAAATAGGGTGAATCCGTTAAAAGGTAACCCTAGCTAGATGGTTGACAGATTCAAATTGTTATAGATAAAGGAAATGCAATCTCCCCATACCAAATGCATTAAAGGCTCCCTCAACTAGATCTATAGCAGCTTCATCTGTCTTTGTCTAGAGCTTCTATGGAGGATATATGCGAGGCTGCAACTTGGTCAAATCCTCATACTTTTATCACTCATTACAAAGTTTATCTGGTGTAGAGAGGAAGAGCAGCCTTTGTCTCAACTGTACGTAGGAATATCCTTCTTTAGAGTCTACCCAGGAATTTAGGTAGCTGGGATTCGGTCCCATTAGTTGAGGAATGAATGAAAATTGACAACACAGAATGTTATGGTGAGTACATAACTTGTTTTTAACCTTTAATTACTCCAAAGTTATGTTCTAAATGTATCTCGTCTGAACTTTGCAGTCTTTATTGTGCTGTGTGGTAAGGCTATTTTTAGGTGCTATGTCCCTGGTAGAAGGTTTTACTTGGGCCTTAATTCCTAGCTATATTGAGTCATACACTTGACTTTTATTTTAGCTGGATGTAGTTTGTGTTAGTAAAACATGTGCCTGTACTGATATTTGGTATTTTGAATTTGGACTAAATACTTCACAAATTGTGTACTTTCATCTTTTGAGCAGTTTATCTGGATGAATTTAGGATAATTAAAATTTCTCAGTATCTGACCTTTAAACCTCACTCCTCCTCCTGGGCATTATTCTGTATATATTTTCCCACATATTGCATTTATTTCAATGTAATTTGCTCCTTCTCTCTTCTAAGATCCAACCTCTGTCTTTTATCTCCTTGAAAATATTCAGTTGCATTTGGTATAGATTTTGATTTCTATTTTCTAGTAACTGCTTTTTGTGCAGCCAGTAGCAGTACACTTGTTTAAGCCTTGCTTTGTATAGGCAACTACTATCCTGTGTCCCAGCTCTAAAGAATAGTTGCAGCAATTTGCTCCCTCAGTATTTCTGACAGTATACTCTGTAGGGAATTTTTGAAACCTGCCAGTGCATTACACCCCTGAAAGATGTTCCCAGTTTACCGCTGTTGATTACACTTTAAACATTTGCTGTTTACCTGAGAAAAATTCTCTAACTGCCTGGAATTTAAAAATACCAATGTAAGGAGTTCCAAGCAAAAATCCTAAGCCTTCTAGACTTTGTCATTTACTTGGGAGCCACACAGATGTCCTCCCATTGTTCCTTTGTAAATTGCCTTTCCAGATTCTCTTCCCAATCTTTTTTAACTCCATCTGTTGGGCAGTTTTTTTTATATGCCCTACTACTTATCTCATTTTTAAGAGCAGCTTCTGTTCTAGACTCCTTTAAGCTCTACCAGAGATGGTCTTTCACTTCGCACTGCACTATCCCTTTCTCTTTGCCTATAGTCTGTCAATTCCTGGTAGGGATGGCAGTCTGTAAACTGCAGTCCAGCTTGGCCTAATCCCACCTTTCCCTATCCTGATATTTGTTCCCTTATACATTGGTTCCTTTGCCAGTTTTCTCCAGTGAATCCCAGTCCCTACTTGCAGTCATCCCTATTGCCAACACTTCCTTTCTTCATTCCCTTTTGGTATAGTTCTTAGAATGCTTTCTGCAACTTCATGAATATAACATTCTGTATGGTTATTCTCTTTAAGGATCTACACCCACAATCATACTCTCTATATTTCTCAAACTCCCCTTCCCCCTTGTCTTCATCATCATAATCACCCTTTTACACATTGATTTATGCCCTTCTGCTTGCATTGTGTATGTCATTTAAATTTTTAGCTCTAAAGTATCCATTTAATTAGGGTAATCCTAAGCCACCTTGTTCTATGGGGGATCAACTTATCCCACTTCACTGTTGTCCCCTTCCCCTCCCAAATTCCTTCAGCTGTCATCCACAACTACTTCTGTTGATAGAAATATGCCTGATCTTTATATGAAACTAAAGGGACTAAAACATTTTCACTACTTGTATCTTAGTCTCTATATCCATTATCAAGAGCTTTCAATTTTTGTATTTTCTTGTTTGGTTTCTTACCACTTATCTATAGCTGTCATAACAGAATAATTTTAATCCATACATCCAAATAGTTCATATTTTCATGTTCCCATAAGTATGGGTATTAGCCAGTTCATGTGTAGAAACAATGTTTACTGCTATAGCTTTTTTTATTTTCATTAATTTTATGATCAGAAAAGTCTTGAAGCAACACAAAATACTCATTTCTTGCTCTTTCAATTGCAACATGTCTGCAAGTAAAGCTAGCTTTTCTTGATTGCCATACCAGTTCTATTGTTGAATTGTGAGTCTCATTTTTTTTTGCCAGTGGCTCTAAATTTAAAGCAAATAAAAAGGGGGAAAGTGGACACACCTGCCAGGTTCCACTGTTCAAACACAGCTGGTCAGTGAGGAAACATTCCCACCTTAATTTTTTGCCTCTGACCCTTCATATATTCTCTTAATTAGCCCTTTATCAGTAAATGCAAATGCTTCCATTGCCCTACTCACAAAAGCCTAGCTGACTCTATTGAATGCTTTATGTGCATAAAAGCCCACTACCAATAGCAGTGTTTTCTTGCATTCTGCTTCTTCTGGATCATGATTGTTCTATTAATGTTAAATGTTTTCTCCTCTCCACAAAAGCACACTGATCCATAGCTGTTAATTTTGTTGGTGTCATTGTATCGATATCAACACTCAGTAGTTTAAAATTTACATTTTATTTTAACATGGGCATAGTAGCCATTATGATTGAAAGCCATTACTTCCACAGTTATACATGGACATTATTTTGAATATGTATTTAACTTTGTGCTTACATGCACACACTGTTTGGCAGACCAATGTTTTAAGCAGTTGGTTCTCCCCATTTGAACCTGTCACATTTGTTATGACTTTGCTTCAGTGAAAACACTAAAAAGAAGACAAAGGTTGAAAGTTTTAGTTTAATTTAGAACAAACACAAAAACTGTGTACATTTTCAACAAATGAATTTTACCCCCTTCTGATAGGAGCAGTTGTCCCAAATTGAAGGCTGTACCCACAGGCACTATCTAATCTGAAATTGTTTACTCATGCTAAAGGGCATGTTACAGCCTGTGCTCTGTCTACACCAATTGCCATCAGTTCTTTTGTTATCTCCTTTACCAGGTATGAAAAACAGCTTGCATGCTGTACGTAAATATAAAATCTGATGTAATTTTCATTCGTTCCTCAACCTGTGGGTCCTCTGATATGACCCTTGGATCCGACTCAGACACTTTCCAAAGCTTTAGGATGTTCATCGTGTTTCACTGTTGCAGTCATTACTCTTGGGTTATCCTGCTGGCAGGCTACCCGCAGTCGGCCAGAATTCCAAAGTCTAGGTCCGGCGTCGGTTGCTGTCGCCTCTTCCCTGACGTCAGTGCGCCAGGGGTATAAAAGATGCAGCAGACGCCATTTTATTCAGTCTTTCTTGCCGCGTGGTGCCCGAAGCAAAAGCAGTTCGCAAGTGCCGGTCGGCCGACTCCTGAGATTTTCAAATACGAATTTCAGAACCGAAGTCTTCATTAAAGCTAAGTACCCCATTGAGTAAACTTTTTTCTTGCTCCAGACCGATGTCAGAAAAAGTTAACAATTGTATTTCTTGTGGGAAGCAAATACCTCATAAGGATTTTCACTCTTACTGTATTCCTTGCCTAGGCCCTGATCATAACGTTGCTAGTTGTCTGTTTTGTGCTAGATTCAACCAGCACACTATCAAGCGTCGGTTCGATTTTGCATTCCATTACTTTGGCCGAAGATTTAACTATATAATGCCGTCGGATCAGCCGACAACCGGAGTTTACAAAAACGCAAGGACAAGGAAAAAGATAGGCATCCGAGGTCCAAAACCCACGACGAAGCCTCTGGTAGGCCAGTCGCCGGTTCTCAGTGAGGTGCTTTCACAGCCCCTGGCGCCCGCTACCTCAGAGCCACAGGCCACTTCCGACTCCCACGTGGAGCCAACTGGGCCTCTGGATACTCAAGGTATTGGACACTCAGAAATCATACCCTCAGATGGGTCCGGAGCCGCTGAGCAGGCATTGGCTTCTGAGGGTGTCTTCAGACCTACACAACTATATATTAAGCCATCTTCAGCTTCAAAGACTAAAGCAGCACTAAAGACAAAGAAACAAGTGCAGCATTCTCCTACTCAGACTTCCTTGTCTAAAAAAACAGATGCTTAAAATGGCCGAAGACCTAATTACTTTGATCAGGGGCTCCCATCCCCCTCCTGATAAGAGGCTTAGGCAAGAGACAGAGTATGTTTCTTCTGATCAGGTTTTTATTTCCTCTGATTCCTCTTCTGAACAGGATTACGCCTTGCTTCCCCATGAGGATTCTGATGCTGAAGAATCCATTCCTTCAGCCTCTCCTCCTGAAGATTATTCTTTTGGGGAAACCCTGCATACCATGAAGGAACATTTCCACTGGGAGAGCCAAGATTATTCTGAATCTAGGAAAAGGCTCAAGAGACTTTTAGCTACTTCCTCAGCACAGACTCCTTGCTATTCCACCTGTTTTAGACATTGTAGATGATGTATTTTCAGAGTCCGGCCTGTCCCCAGACTCTTTACCCCCTGCACCTGCTAAGCCAGACAGATACTATAGGGTCCCGGATTCTCATAAATTCCTGTATAAAAACCCCGCTGCTGACCCAGAAACTATATCTCGGGGTCCCAAGGGGGTTAAAGCTTCCACTGCAAAAAACCTTGTCCCCTCTGACAGGGATTCCAGATCTCTAGACAGATGGGGGAAAACAGTTTACACTTCTGCAACCCTGGCCATAAGGGCTTTAAATTGTCAGTTTCATATGCTTAAATATCAGCAATATTTAATGTCACTGCATAAACAGAAAATGTTGACAAATACTGGATTTTCAGAGAACAAGGAATTGCAGGATTTATTGCATGCAGCTGAACAAGTGGGAAAGCATACTTTGCAATGTGGTTATGATTCTCTGGTGGCCTCTTGCAGGGCCGCTGTTACAGGTTCTGTTATTAGAAGGCATGCTTGGTTAAAGGAACAAAATCTGCCTGTTCTTGTTAAAGCAAAATTATTAGATGCACCATTACAGCATGATACCTTGTTTGGCACTAAAGCAGAAGAGGTGTTGAAAAAAAATGGAGGATAAAGCAAATTCCATGCAGACAGTCAAGGATTTCTTACAGGTACAGCCACCCAGGTTTAGCAGAAACTGGCCTTTTAAAAATTTGTCCTTTCCAGCATCAGACAGACCACAAAGAGGCAGATCTCAGCCCCAAGGCTCATACAGGCCTAAGCAATGGGGTGTTCCTCCCTCCAAAAGCGGAGACGACAAAACACAACCTTTCAGGAAACAGTCCCAATGACTTTCCTCTACCAGAACCAAGCACTTTTCTTTTGGCAGCCCCCTTAGGGGAAAAATAGCATTTTTCTCATCAAATTGGCAAAGGATTAGCCAAGACAAATGGGTCGTGAATATAGTGTCCCAAGGCTACAGGTTCCATTTTCACACTCTACCAAGGTCAAAAGGTATGCCAGACCTGCCACACAATCAATGGGCAGAGGCACAAAAACAAATTACAGTTCTCATGGATATGAGGGCCATTCAGCATGTACCACAACAAGAGCAGGGACAAGGATTTTACTCCAGACTTTTCCTAGTACCCAGGAAGGACAAAACCTGGAGACCAATACTGGACCTGTCTATACTAAATGCATTTCTGAAAGTTCCAAAATTCAAGATGTTGACTCTACAGCAGCTACTGCCCATGCTGGGCAACAAAGCTTGGCTCGTAACTTTGGACCTAAAAGAGGCATACCTGCATGTCCCAGTCAGACAATCTTGCAGAAGATACCTCAGATTCATAGCTGGCTCAACCAATTCTCTGCACTGCCCTTTGGCTTATCTACTGTGCCCAGGGTCTTCACAAAATGCCTGGCACCAGTAATTGCATTTTGCAGACAAAAAGGAATTCAAATATACCCCTACTTGGACGACTGCCTAATTCAAGCAGAGAGCAAAGACATTCTACTAAAGCATCTGGCATTTGTAAAAAGATTACTAATTGGCCTAGGGTACACAGTAAACGAAAAGAAATCAAAACTAGTGCCCTCCCAAGAGATAACATTCCTGGGTGCAAGCCTAAATACAACTGCCCAGATGGCTTATCTCACGCCAGACAAACAAAAGCATCTGACTACCTACTTCAAGAATTTGGCAACAAAAACCCACTTATCTGCAAGGAAAATCCTGCAGGCCTTTGGTTACATGGCATCCTGCATTCTACTAATTCCATATGCCAGACTGCATATGAGGAAACTACAATGGTACCTAAAAAGTGTTTGGACTCAACAGTGCCACAGCCTGGAGACAGTAATTGCACTCATTCCCTGCCTGTAACAGGAGTTTCGATGGTGGGCAGGAGCCTGTAACCACAACAAGGTTCTGCCATTTAGTTTACCCCCAGCCAGACAAACACTGACAACGGATACATCAGATTATGCATGGGGGGCCCATATGGCAGGAAAATGTGTTCAGGGCACATGGCCTGCAAACCAGATGCATCTTCACATCAATCAAAAAGAGATGCTAGCTATTCAAAATACCCTGACAGTTTTCAAGGATCTACTTCATCCAGGACAGTTACTGATAAAGACAGACAACACTACGGTCATGTGGTACATAAACAAACAGGGAGGTACACATGTCTACCCCCTCTGCAGACAAGCAATGACCTTATGGGACACAGCATTGGCTTTTCAAGTTCACCTGCAAGCACAATTCCTGCCAGGAAAAACAAATACTCTGGCAGACGAACTAAGCAGAAACCTCATGGATCCCCACGAATTGTAACTGGATCCACAAGTATTCAGCATGATAATAAGGAAATGGGGATGCCCAGACATAGATCTGTTTGCCTCCCCTCACAACTGCCAATTGCAGAGATTTTGCACAAGGATTTATCACAAGCAAGCATGGAAAGTTTACCCCCTATCCTTCAGCTGGAAAAATCTAACAGTATATGCCTTTCCTCCACTGCCTCTCCTTCCCAGGGTACTCCTAAAGGTCAGACAAGAGAAGCCAAAAATGATACTGATTGCACCAGACTGGCCACGCCAGCATTGGTACCCAATCCTGAAGAGCTTGTCTCAAGGTCCAGCATGGATACTACCTCAAACTTCTCACTTGCTGACCCAACAAAACAGTCAGATCCTGCACAGCCAACTCAGGACCTTAAATCTGGCAGCATGGCAGATAATGTAGCCATTCAGAACACTCCTCTTTCAAAAGCTGTTATGGATGTTATCTTGGAGGCCAGGAGGCCCAGTACCAGAAAATCTTATGCAGAAAAATGGAAGAGATTCTCTGCTTGGAACCAGGAACAAGGCATAGACACGTGTGTACCAAATATCCCTCAGATTTTACAATACCTAACTGAGATGCTAAACAAAGGCCTTTCCTTCTCATCTATTAAGATTCATGCCTCTGCCATTTCAGCCCATTAAAATACGGAACTGGCTATCTTTTCTCATCCTTTAATAAGGCAGTACCTCAGAGGGACCAAAAACATTAGGCCTCCAAGGAGAGCACCAATTCCGGCCTGGGACCTCAATTATGTTTTAGAAAAACTCACACTGCCTCCTTTCGAGCCAGCATCAACAGCAGATATAAAATTCTTATCCCTATATTTATGCCTAAGGTGGTGTCCAGTGTGGCCCTCAACCAAGCCATTCACTTGCCAACCTTTTATCTGAATCCACAGAACAAGAGTGAGAAACTTCTGCATTCTTTGGACATACACAGGCAATTAAGATTCTACTTGGACAGAACTAAAGCTTTCAGAAAGACTGAGCAACTTTGTGTCATATGCTGCAGGTTCACAAGGAAAGGCCATCTCAAAAGACTATTTCTAAATGGATAGGCCATTGCATCCGTTTCTGCTATTTCCAACATGGCAAGTCAGTGCCTAAGGACATTAGGCCTCATTCCACCAGAGCAGCAGCCACTTCAGCAGCCTTCCTCAGAGGAGTACCAACCAAAGATATCTTAGAGGCTGCAACTTGCACAAAGCACTACCACTTACCTCTTTACTCTAAGTCCAGAGCAGGCTTTGCCACTGCAGTTCTGCAGGGCCTGATAGCCTCTCCTAATCCTATTTAGCCCAGCCACCCTACCTCAGCTTTGGGATTCAACCCAAGAGTAATGACTGCAACAGTGAAACACGATGAACATAGTACAGTTGTGTACATACCATAAATGTAGATTTTCGAGTGTATTCACTTTTGCAGTTCAGGTTACCCACCATCCCCCTTTTCTTTGCTGGGGCTTATTTGCACTTCTCTATCCTATACAACCTTTTTGGTGTATTTGCTTGTAGATGAAGAACATGTTATTCCTGAGCATGTATTTTTATTGGCATATTCTTTCAGCCTTCCAATTTAGGGGTACCTGACATCTGGGGCAAGAAAAACTGAAGAAAATGGCATCTGCTGCATCTTTTATACCCCTGGCGCACTGATGTCAGGGAAGAGGCGACAGCAACCGACGCCGGACCTAGACTTTGGAATTCTGGCCAACTGCGGGTAGCCTGCCAGCAGGATAACCCAAGAGTAATGACTGCAACAGTGAATACACTCGAACATCTACATTTATGGTAGGTACACAACTGTACTTTCTGAAGGTCGAGCTCTTCCTCTACCCATAATACCTCATTCCCCCAGATTACCTCAAGTCTTGTGTGCCGCTCTGACAGGAAGCATTGTGATCCATTCATTCAAGCTTCACTGAAAGTTTCTCAATTAAGTTGTTTTTTTTCTTTCCTTTTACCTTTATTCTCTCTTTCCCCTATCTTCTGATTTATATACGTAAAAAAAAAATTTTGTTGGTCCATTCTAGTGAACTTTCTTTATCTCCTTCCTTTCCCTTTCTTTCTCTGACTTTAAGATGTCTGATAAACCATTAGAGTTCAAAAAGTGCACTTCCTATGAGCACAAGATTCCTTAATCTGATGCCCCCAGGGAGTGCGTGTATTGTCTCGCCCATTCTTATCTTGAAACCTCCTGTCCCATCTGTGAGGGGTTTCACCCACATGCATTGGCTGACTGCTGAAACAAACTTATTTTAAAGGGCCTGATTCCTTCCTCTGCTCCAGCTGTGGGTTCTTCTGCTTCAGCGGCTCAAATCCCTGCTAAAAAGCATAAGGACGTCTGGGAACACAGGAAATGTTCCACAGACAAGTTTGCCTCAACATCCAGCAAGCTTCCCAAAAAGGCTCACAGGGCATCGGATCCAATGTCCTCAGATCTGAGCAAGTCTGCTGAATCATCTCCTCGAACTTGAGCTCCTCCCTTCCTGGGACTGACTCCTGCTGCCTTGGGATCTCCCTTTTGGGACAGATCTCCTAAAAGATCCTCTAGATTACCTTCCACATCTTCTGTCAGGTCTTCCCATAGCCTTTCTGAATCTGAGGTGGCTAGACTTGGAGGCAATTCCTTCAGACACATCCAGATGGGTTGGGGGTTAACAGCTCCATCCCCTACCAGGTCTGCGAGTCAGCTTTCAGGCCTGTTGCTCCTTCTGTGTTCTGACCTGTAATACCAGGCTACAACTCTTACCACACTTTTCGGCCACCAAACCAGGACCGAAACAGTAAAGGTGGAGGGGTGTCAATATTCACCAAGGATATTCACACCACCAGGCTAGTTGGCCAACACAATGTGTCTGAAATTCTCCAAGTGCAACTAACACTAGGTAAGACTGCAATCCAAATTGTAGCTTGCTACAGATCCCCCACCATACCCCAAGATTCTCACTACACCTTTCTAAACATACTGGAAAATATTAAGATAGAACCAAACACCCTAATACTGGGTGATTTTAACTACCCTGCCATTAACTGGGAAAACTACTCATGTCCCAACACCTTTGCGCAACGGTTCTTGGAATTCATAAATTCCAATGCCCTGGATCAACTAATCCATAGTCCCACCAGGGGCTCCAATATCCTAGACCTGGTCATTACCAACATGGGAAATCAATGCTCCATATCAATGGTCACCCCCTCGTTAGTCAGGTCTGACCATAAGCTAATCACCCTTAACATCCACATCCCACCCCCACCCCACAGTAAAGAAACCACCATAAAAAACTTCTCCAAAGCCAACTTCATGCTACTCAAGTCAGAAGTGACAAACTTCATAACACCCATGCAGACGGGAACTGAAAGTTCAACTGCTGAAACCTACACTAAGGCACTGTACGAGCACATCCACTCATGCATGAATCGTGCCATCCCAAATAGAACCAAAATGCTCTCATCCAAAAAAAGGAAGTCAGTCTGGTGGTCCCCTACCATAAACAAACTTTACAACAAAAGGAAGAAACATTTGCAGAAAAGAAGAAAATCCCAGGATGCAAAATACTCCCTTACTGGCCTCAGTAAGAAACTGAGATGCCTCATAAAATCCTCCAAAGCTAGTTACGAAAATAAAATTGCCAAAGATTCCAAAGACAACCACAAAGCATTCTATAACTATGTCAAGAATCTAAATGGCAATGCTCAGATCTGCGCTGAGCTAAAGCAGAATGGCATTAAATATACTGATCCAAAGGATATTGCCAATATCCTGGCAGATCGATTCAGTGCCAACTTCACCCCCTCTCTCCCCTTAAATGGCCCATCTCAATACCGGAAGATTGCCAAATTCCAGTAATAACGGCCACACAGGTACAAAACGCACTCTCTAAAGCCAAGAATACAGCATCCATGGGACCAGATGACATCCCGGGCTGTGTATTACATGAACTACAATATGAACTCGCACCTCACCTAAGTGTCATGTTTAATCATAGCCTCACCTCAGGTTTCGTGCCCACTGAGTGGCGCAGAGCTACAGTTATCCCAATCCACAAGGGGGGATCCACATTGGATCCCGGAAACTACCGTCCCATCAGTCTGACAAGCCTTATCTGCAAGGCCATGGAGCGTATTATCATGGAACTTATAAACAAAGACATTGGCAACCTTCAAACACTGGACCTCACCCAGTTTGGGTTCGTGAAGAGCCGATCTTGTCTCCTGAACCTGATTGACTTCTTTGAATCAGTCTACAGAGCCTTGGACAAAGGTAAGGTGGTCCACACAGCCTATCTAGACCTTGCCAAGGCCTTTGACACCATCCCCCACTCTGGAATCATAGATAAACTTACTAAGTTGGGCATTAATCCCTATGTCACCCAATGGGTTGCTAAATGGCTTACTGATAGAACCCACACTGTAAAAGTAGCTGACTCCAAATCCAGCTCCAGACAAGTGGAGTACCTCAGGGTTCAGTCCTGGGGCCGCTCTTGTTTGGCATCTACTTCTCTGAAGTACAGGTCAACACTAAGGGACTCTGGCTAACAAAGTTTGCAGATGACTGCAAACTGGGAGCTATTATTGAATCCCCAAATGATGTGGATACTCTACAAAAGGGCCTTACAGAAACAGATGCTTGGTGCCAGAGCCATGGGCTCAAGCTCAATGCCAAGAAATGTATTGTTATCCCCTTTGGGAAAAACATGTATCCATGAATTACCATATAGGTGGCAGTACACTAAACACAGAAAGTGTGATAAGAGACTTAGGGACACAGGTGGACAGTGGTCTCACCTTCGATGACCACATCGCCACAACAGTCAGGAAATCCTTCTATGTGGCACACCTCATCATGAAGGGCTTTTCATCCAGAAAAAGGAGGTCATTGTCCCACTGTACTCATCCCTCATTAGACCCATTATAGAATACAACGCCCCATTTGGTATGTACCTCTCAAGACATCTGCAACAACTGGAAAGGCCTCAGAAATACCTCACTAAAAGAATCACAGGCCTAAAGCAGATGCCGTATGCTGACCGCCTTAAAAAACTCCAGCTATACTCTGTCGCATATCGTCTACTCAGAGGCGATATCTGCTTAACATACAAGGCCATGTCAAACCCAGAGCTGTTGGACATGCTACACTTAAAGAAATCCCAATCCCTCAGAGCTACACGCTCCAGTGATCTAAACCTTGTCATCACAATAAACAAAACATGCTGGAGGGATAGGTTCCTGACCCAGAGACTCCCCAGACTCTGGAATAGATTGCCCATACATGTCAAGCAGAGTGCCTCTTTGGACCTCTTCAAGAGGAACCTTGACGATTGGATGGGAGAAAGGAAATTCACCCCAGGGATCACGTCAGTCGCCCTGCTAGACAGGGGTCCAGGAAAGTAAATAATGTGGGAAGAAATAGCCAGGGAATTGTTATGGGCTAGGCTTGTATAGGCCCTAGGGCTGATAGCCTAGTACCAACCTATGAACCTATGACCTCCTGCTTCAGAATCCTTTGGTCCAAAGGCTCACAGAATTGAGATGGAGCCAGTAGTGATTTTCTCTGACTCTTGACAGCTTCCCTGGCTCACTCCGCTCCCAACTGCTTCAGGACAGAATGGATTTTGGAGCTGAAGCATTGATGTTTGTTCCATTTGGTTGGCTTCAACTTCAAAGTTTTTGGAGCAGTCGCTTCCCCTTTGAGCCTAGGTGTTTGGCAGCTCCACGTTGACTCCCCCTTCAGAGCGGGCAGTCAGTGAGGCTTGTGTGCATTCTGCCCCAGCAGCTTTGGCTCAGGGGACAATGTCTTTGTTGTCTCTGGGCCCATCTGCCTTCAAGGTGGTGGAGAGGATTCTCTCCTTACCAAGGAGACCCTCTGCTCCAATACTTTCAGATCCACCTCTTGCGTCCTTGGATACTGTGTCTGAGACCCCATGCCTGCCACCTCTAGGACAGTTGGCCCAGCAAAGTTTCTAAGCCATTCCACCCTTGGAACCCCAGGTCTCCTCCGGTACCTTTAAAGAGCATCCCCTGAGGAGGTACCCCAGAAGAGAAGGTGCGAGAGAAGGCATTTGGATTTTCCACAAGAATCTGTCATGGAAGACAAATTTTGAGGAAGGAAAAGGCTCCCCTACTTCTCCACCTGAGGATGTTTCCTTTGAAGACATCTTAGAAATCCTGTGCCAAAAAGGTGGTTGGTCTAGCCAAAACCCTACCCCTGAGGAAACTGTGTTCTTGGAGGCTTTTGGGTCCAGCCCCATCTACAAATTGGGTGTACCCTCCTGCTGATGCAGTCGTCAACCTAGTATCAACCAGGGTGTTGAAGGAGTTACACTGTAGAACCTATCCCCAAACATGCAGATAGTATTCTTAATGCCCTCACAGACCGCATTGGACCAAAGTGATCCCGATAGATGCCATGGTTGTTGCAGCTGCCACCAAAAAAGGTTTAACTCAGGAAAGCACCACTGTCCATCCCCCCAACACAGAGTCTAGGGCCATGGACAGGTTTGGTAAGAGAGTTTATGCTTTTGCCATTTTCATCTTACAACTGCTAAACTGTCTTTCTCATTTTCTTAGGCTACAGAGGTATTTAATCAAAGAGCTCATTAGCTCTGCCCCAGAGTCCCTGTTTGATGAGGAATGGAAGGTCTTTTCCTCCAGAATGACCACTGTATAATTAATTTCCAACACATCCATGAGGTTAATTCTCACGCTGTAGAGGGCACCTCACTGGCCACCAGTTTAGGCAGTGCCATTAGTTGTCATGCTTGGATACGACTGTGTGAATCTGCAGAACATTTTAAAGCATCATTTGTCAGTGCATCTTTTGGTGGATTTGTCATTGTTTGGACCCACTGTCAGACACGCACACTCCCATAGCAAGAAAAATGGAAACACTTTGCTATCGGAATCTGGTATTTCTACCCTTCAAAGATCCTTCTTCAGAGATCAGTGTGGTAGTAAATTGTGGTTCAAGAAGTGTCAAGGTCCTTTTCAGGAATCCCAAGCAGACTTTTCCCCAGGGGCAGAGGAAGAAATGGTGATAATGGTAGATGCTGCCCATGTGGCAGACGGGGTGTGTGCGCAAAATCAAGGGTCTCGTGATTCGTTCTAGGACAGACCCTTTCAGTGCTTCTGAAAGGTTGCCTGACTGTTCCCTCTCTGGAGGCAGTCTTAGGGTGATATCCTTGCACCCAGCAGCCTGGACAGCCATCACAAATGATCTTTGGGTACAAAGAATCATATCCAGAGGCTACTCCATTCCCTTTTTAAAAATCCCAAACCAAACTGATCCCTCCCCATTGTTCCACCCAGTCAGAAGGAAGCAGCAGCTTTGGAGATTGCAAAGCTACTAGACAAAAGTCATACAGAAGGTCCCCCCAGATCAGATCAGGAATTTGCTCAAGATTCTTTAGTACTAAAGACAGGGGATCTGAGGTCAATATTGGACCTGACGTCCCTGAACAAGTCTGCAAAAAAACTCAAAATTCAGGATGGTCATGGTCCAGTCCATTCTACCTCTACTGCAAATGGAGACTGGATGTGCTTGATAGACCTGAAGGGGCATGTACTATCATATCAAAATGAACAGATGCTCCAGAAGGTATCTCCGCTTCAAGCTGGGAGCCAATCCCTACCAATTCAGAGTCCTCCCTTTTGGTCTCGCCACACCCCTCAGGGTGTTCGCCAAATGCATGGTAGTAGCCACAGCTCACTTGAGACTGCAGGGATTCCACTTGTTTCCTTACCTAGATGATTGGCTCCTCACTGCTCCAACCTGACATTTACTCACCCAAGCCAGGGATTATTTGTTATGCCTACCTCCCTACTTCAGGGATAACCATCAACATGCAGAAATCACAACTGAACCCTGTCCAAGTAATAGACCTCATAGGAGCACATTTGGACCCATCCAAAACCTGGCCTACCTCCCTCCAGAAAGAATTTCCACTCTGACTACATATCAGACGGATTTTGTCAATACCGAATCCGCCAAGGAAATCAGTTCTCAGAGTATTGGGGTCTGTGGCTGCCATGTTTTACCCTGTTACCTACAGCAAGACTACACAATAGTTCTGCAGTGGACATTAGCAGTCCAGTGGTCATTGCCCCAGCATCCTCTAAGCTATCCGATCAAACTTTCAAGTGTGCAAAGACTTTCTTCTGTGGTGGCTTCATTCATCAGATATCGAGCAAGGATGTCCCTTTTCCTCCCCTCAAATGCTATGTTGACCACGGATGCCTCCCAGATAGAGTGGGGGGGGCATTTTCTGGGACGGATTGTCCAAGGCACGTGGATGTTGCAGGAAACCAGTCTGTATATCAACATCTCAGAGATGAGAGCAGTCTTTTTAGCATTGCAAGCCCTGCACATTCTTCCTCTTGGGACTATTGCGATACAGACAGTGTCAATTGTGTGGTACATCAACAAGCAAAAAGGAACCAGGTTTTACCCCTTGTGTCAAGAAGCAATGCAAGTGTGGCAATGGTAATCTTTACCAACCTCTTTCTAATTGCAATGCACATTCTGAGGGAGTGCACCATTCTAGCTGACAGAGTCTTGCTGTTGCCTCTTGAGTGGTCTCTAAAGTAGTCAGTGGCAAATATGATCTTTCACAAATGGTTTCAACACTGCTGGAATCTTTGCATCCCCTTACAACAACAAATGCAGCAGGTTCTTTACCCTGATCCCCGCCTCAGGGACAGTCCCCAAGAGATGCACTAGTTCATGCTTGGCCCCCCAGTCTACTTTATGCATTCCCACCTCTACCACTAATTCCCAGGTTTCTTCAGAAAGCACACAGGTTGAAGAGCAGAGTAATCCTCTTTGCTCCTTTCTGGCCTCAAGTCTGGTTCACCTTCCTTTGGTCTCATCTCATCTGCCCTTCATGGACATTGGAACTGATTCCAGATCTACTGTCCCCATCCTTCAGGGCAGATTCACCTGGATCTTCCAGGCCTAAACCTGCCCACATAGTTACTCTAATTCTGATGATGGCTAGACTTTCCAGGCTTTCTTCCAATGTCCAAATTTTTTGATTTCATCCCACAAGCCACCCACTAGGAAGATTTATAAGAAAATGGAACATTTTCTCCATAATGGCTCAAGAGAAGCACTGAAGTCTTAGACTTCCTTTCTGATATCTTCCAAAATAGGGCAACTTACTCCACCATAAACGTGCAACTGGCAGTCATTTACCTTCTTGCTTTGCCCTCCTGTCAAGGATCCCACCCCCGCCTTGGAATATGATTGATTCTTCAGGGGCAAGTCGATCCTCCTTTTGAACCTTCGGCCAAAGTAGATTTGAAATTCCTTTCATGGCAGACTTTTCTTGGTGGCCATCTCTTCTGCATGAACGGTTTCTGAGTTACAAGCCCTTTCTTCAAACCTCCTTATTTGATTTTCCATAAAGACAGATTTGCTTTACATACCATCCCTTCCTTTTCACCCAGAGTTGATACAGTGAAAAATATTAACCAGTCCAGCAGCCTGCCAGTTTTCTTTCCCAATTTTCAAAAGAAGGGAGAGTATATCCTTCATCTAATAGATGTTCATAGACAACTGTGTTTTTATCTGGACAGCAGGACAAAGTAATTCAGGAAGTCTGATCAATTGTTCATATCCTTGTCCAGTATCAAAAAAGGAAAGCCAATTTCTAAGACCACATTAGCCAAATGGTTAA
Organism: Protopterus annectens; assembly: GCF_019279795.1. Taxonomy (NCBI): domain Eukaryota; kingdom Metazoa; phylum Chordata; order Ceratodontiformes; family Protopteridae; genus Protopterus; species Protopterus annectens. The sequence continues at coordinate 1,707,348,883 of NC_056725.1, forward strand.
GAGATTGCATTTCTTTTGTGTATGCATCTAAGGGTATATCTTTGCCCACACAAGTAATTCTACCAAATACATATCAACATCTCAAGTGTTTTGGTCTAGGGTCTTGATTGATATTTGTGCAAGAGCTTCATGGTTAAACTCTTGTACTGTTATTTCACACTGTAAGTTAGATATTACCTCCAGAAATAGAGCTGCCTTTGGTTCTGCAGTGCACTGGATAAGGGCCACCCAAGGTTACTGTAGCTGGGGACTCTGTCCCACAGGTTGAGGTACAAATGAAAATTACATCATCAGATGAAGTTATGTACTCACCAGAACGTTCCATCTGTGTTGCCCTTTTTCATTCTTCCTCAACCTTCCCGCCCTCCTTCCCTCTACCCATGGCTGTGAAAGACCTGATGGATACACTTACAGGAACCAAAGTCTCTGTTTAAGCTTCTGAACCTTGTTCTATTTCTAGTAGCTACCCAATTATTTGTATACTTTTGTATAGTCTTCAGTATGTTAGCAGTAAACTTGATCTGAGTTAATCTGGGGGAATGAGAGTTTGTGGGTAGGGGAAGAGCTTGAGCTTCGGAGCCTAAAGCTTTTTAAAGTGACAGAGTCAAATTTGAGACCCACAGGTTGAGGAAGAATGAAAATGGACAACAGATGCATCATTATGATGACTGTATAACTTTTTTTGTTTTTTTGTCCGTAAGAAAAAGTAGAGCTAGACCACTGGAAAAACATTTGTTCACTAATAAAACAACAAAACAGCATAAAAAACACAGGCATTGAAACATACATGCTTTCAACTCATGGATCCTGCAGGATCTGATGAAGGCTCTGAGATGATCAGGATCTGATGAAGGCTGTATTTGTTGAAAGCACTTATCCCTGTGTTTTTATGCCATTTTATTGTTTTATTAGTCAGTATTTTTTTTTCCGTGGTGGCCTAGTGCTGCTTGTTTTCTAAATACCTTTGTCTGGTTAAGCAGTCTTTAGTGATAAGAGAGTTTATATATATTTACAGTAAGAAAAGTACACTGACTACCTTTAAATAAACTAAATTGTACACAGTTCCATTAAATCCATTTAAGTATTAAGAGAAGGCGACTACTGCCCACAATTTCAGACTTTCTGACAGAACTGCTTGCCACTGTACCTTTAAATGTTACATTTCTCAGCAGACTGCTTAAAATTCTTAATATTGCTTGCAACTGTAGACGGCTCTAAGTAAAAACAGTTAACACCCCACCCCCCACTGATAACAGTTTTGAATATGCATGAAATAAATCTTTCTAAATTTCACTCTAAACACAATGTACAGACTTTACCTGGCCAATTACCTCTACCTGCAGACTTCTCAGCTCTCACTGAGAACGTGCTATTGGAAAAAAGCAAGCTAAGAACATTTCATATGCAAGTTGCCTAGCTTTCCCATGTATTTCATCATCTTGTCTTATTTTTTCAAGCTTATTTGTTAATAAAAAAAAAATTCTACAGTGTAAACCAAGAACATAGACATCCATCTTTGGGAGAACAGAGGAAATTGCCGTGTTCATTTTATGTATATCAGTGCACTTTTACATTCATTGCAGTCTACTGAAAAACTGCCTAAGCCTGTTGATCAGGTTTTGGTAATATGAAGAGAAGTTCCAAATTTCAGCATTACTAGTGGGCTAATTTTTGAGAGATGACAGACTGAAGTTTGTCGTTTTATAGATCATGGTCATTTGATTTTACAAAAAAGGGTATATTTTTAGCCCGAAAATCTCTGGTGTGAACCACCACAACAGCTCTCATGCTTATAGAGATAGGTTGTGCAGTCTACTCTGCTTACGTGCTCAGACTGCTTTCTTCGTTACTGAATAGGTGTAGTCTTTGTCTCCTTTGAGGCAGCTAGCCATACAGAGTTGCGCTATTAAGCTTGCATCGACTCTTATTGTAGAACAGATTTGGACAGGTCTAGGTAGAGGTTTCATCTTCTCAATGATAAACATGTAAATATGATTAATGAACTTCATTATACATATGGTGGAATTCCTGATCACTTTAGTTGTACTATTTCTTGTCTAGATATCTTGGGCCCTGTTATAAGATTGTTGTGCATTTGTCAGTATGATTCTCTGAGAGGTGGCACTGAGTCCAAGAGTCCAGTTTTTCTTTACCTTAAGAATTGCAGCTTATTCAGTATGTCAGCAACTGCTTTAAGTTCTTGCAGATTTATATTTTATTACTTTAGTAATGCTATTTTTAACCATTTTTACCTCTGCTGCCCATTTTTGTCCTTTGATCTTTCCCAGCATCAGTGTCTCCTCTTGTGAAGCCTCTCTTTGCATTTTGCAGCCACATATATTTCAGCTTTGGTTTTAGTGTCAGGCATTCTAGTGAGCAGACCGGGTTTTATTTTACTAAGTGCTGATGGATTTTGTATTCTTTCCAAACATGCAGGTCTGATTTCTCCAGCACCACAGTTCAAAAGCATCAATTTTTTGGTTGCAGAGCCTTACTTGTAGTCCAGCTTTCACAATCATATGGTATTACTGGGGAACATTAACTTTGACTTTTCAGGTCTCTAACAGTGTGATATCTTTGCTCTTTGAAATTGTATCCAGATTTGCCATAGCTTTCTTCTAGGGAGCCATTGTCTTAAATTCATAGCTGCAGTCACCACTTGCATAGGTGTTTAAACTCAGGAAAACAGTCTCTTTGCATCTACTACTTCCCCATTTATTTGCAAAGAATCAATAGGTCTAGGTGACATTTTTTTTCAGTAATAGGCCAACTTGTGCACTTCATCTTCAGTAGACTTCCCAACTCTTCCTGATATTCCTTCACCAGATTGATATCCTGTGCATATCCAAGGTTAATATTTCTCCTGTCAATTGAATCCAGTGTCTGATGTTCATCGTGCATACAGCTGCAGTAATCACAGATGGGTTTTCTGCCGTCAGGCGGTCCCTCGGTCGGCCGAATTCCAAAGTCTAGGTCCGGCGTCGGTTGTTGTCGCTTTCTTTCCTGACGTCAGCGAGGCAGGGGTATACAAGACACAGCCGACGCCATTTTCTCCAATCTTTTTTGCCGCGCGGTGCCCGAAGCAGAAGCAGTTCGCAAGTGCCGGTCGGCCAGCTCCTGAATTTACGAAAAATTGGAAACCAAAGTCTTCTTTAAAGCTAAGTACCCCGTTGGGGAAAGTTTTCTTGCCTCAGACCGATGTCAGAAAAAGTTAACAATTGTATTTCTTGTGGGAAGCAAATACCGCATAAGGATTTCCATTCCCTCTGCATACCTTGTTTAGGCCCAGACCACGACATCTCGGGCTGTCGCTTTTGCGCTACTTTCAATAAACGCACTATTAAGCGTCGGGCGGAGTTCGCCCAACACTTTTTTTGGTAAAGCCTTTGATTATAAAATGTCGTCGGAGACTCCGACTGCCGTTTTGTCCAAAAAACGCAAGGACCGACACGCGAGGTCCGCGGTCTCCACCGACACCATGCCAAAACCGGCTACACGTGGTCCGGTTCTCAGCGAGACGCCTACGCAGCCTCTGACTACCGACGACACTTCTTTGGCGGTGTCTTCTGTAACTGAGACCGCAGGTACCTCTGCCCATACCCAGACTACAACCACCGAAGCCACTGTGAGCGTTGAGCCTCCTAATGTGGACAGGTCCACTTCCACCCATGGTGTCTTTAGACCCTCATCTTCCTTTTCCATTAAGGCCTTTACTAAGTCCAAATCAGCCAGGCATCCCAAGAGGCCTGTTGCACAGGGCCCATCTCCAGGCCCCATGCCTAAAAAGCAGATGCTAAAAATGGCTGAGGATTTAATTACTCTTATCAGGGGTTCCCAACCCCCTCCAGACAAGAGACCCAGAGTGGAGGAAGATTCTTCCTCTTCTGATCAGGGCTCCATTTTATCAGAACATTCTGATGTAGAGGAACACTCTTACTCCCCTTTTGAAGATTCTGATGCAGAGCAGTCCATTCCTTCTGTATCTCCTCCAGAGGATTTTTCTTTTGGGGAAACCTTGCACACCTTGAGGGAACACTTCCATTGGGAAGGCCAAGACTTTTCTGATTCCAAGAAAAGACTTAGGGAATTTCTTTTGTTACCTCAACACAGACCTCTGGCAATACCTCCTGTCTTGGACATACTTGATGTTTATTCGGAGGCTTGCCTTAATCCGGATTCCCTGCCTCCTGCCCCAGTCAAGCCTGATAGGTACTACAGAGTTCCTAACTCTTACCAATTTCTTTACAAAAGCCATAATGCTGACCCTGAAACCATTTCTCAAGGCCCCAAGGGAATGAAGGCCTCTACTGCTAAGAATCCTTTACCTTCCGAAAGAGAGTCTAGATCCTTAGAAAGGTGAGGGAAAAAGGTATATACCTCGGCCACCCTAGCCATGAGGGCCTTAATTTGCCAGTTCCATATGCTTAAATAGCAGTTTCTGTTATCACAATTAAGAAATAAAATGTCTCAACCTGAACAACCAGATTTGAAGGAGTTGCAGGATATGATGCATAGTGCAGAACAAGTGGGTAAACACACCTTACAATGTGGCTATGATGCCCTAGAGGCCTCAAGTAGAGCTGCTGTTATAGGATCAGTCATTCGTAGGCATGCCTGGCTTAGGGAACAAATCTTGCCTGATCATGTTAAAGCTAAACTACTAGATGCTCCTTTACAAAAGGATGTGCTATTTGGTACTAATGCTGAGGAGATACTACGGAAAATGGAAGAAAAAGCCAAATCTATGCAAACTGTCAAAGCTTTTCTACAGGTTCAACCACCACGTTTTAGCAGAAATTGGCCTTCTAAAAACTGGTCCTTTCCAGCCACGGACAAGCCCCAAAGAGGTAGATACAGGCGCACAAGGGGCAGAGGACAATCACAAGGATCATATAGAGGCAGGCAATGGCAAACTCCAGCACTAAGAGGTGGCGAAGACAGTGCACAACAATACAGGAAACAAACCCAATGACTTCCTCCTTTTCATGCCAAGCAAGTCTCTGGCAGCAACCTTGGGAGGAAAGCTGGCATTATTTACAATAAATTGGCATATTATCACAACAGACAAATGGGTCCTGGACATTATAAACAAAGGCTACAGATTTCATTTCCACACTTCCAAAAATGAGAGGCATGCCAAACCTGCCACACAATCAAAGGGCAGAGGCACAACTACAAATTTCAAAGCTCATAGACATGAAAGCTATTCAAGAGGTACCTACTCACGAACAAGGTCAAGGTTTTTATTCCAGGCTATTTCTGGTACCAAGGAAAGGAACCGACTGGAGACCCATTTTGGACTTATCCATCCTAAACACATTTTTACTCGTACCAAAATTCAAGATGCTCACATTACAGCAGCTTCTTCCCATGCTGGGCAAGGAGTTTTGGCTGGTAACATTGGACCTCAAGGAGGCATACCTGCATGTCCCAATCAGACAAAGCTGCAGAAGATACCTCAGATTTCTTGCAGGTTCAATCCACTATCAATTCTCTGCATTGCCCTTTGGCTTATCTACTGCGCCCAGAGTATTCACGAAATGCCTGGCATCAGTAATTGCCTACTGCAGACTTCAAGGGATACAAATTTACCCTTATTTGGACGACTGCCTGATCCAAGCGGGCAGCAAGAATATACTTCTGGAACATCTGGCTTATGTAACACGGTTACTGAATTCTCTGGGATACACAGTCAACAAAGAGAAATCCAGGCTAACACCATCTCAGAAAATAACGTTCCTGGGTGCCAACTTGGACACAAACACCCAGATGGCCTATCTTACGCCAGAAAAACAGGGGCAACTAACTCAGTACTTCAAAATACTAGCAAATTGTACCAGGCTTACTGCAAGGAAAATCCTACAGGCTCTGGGCTTCATGGCATCTTGGATTCTTTTAATCCCCTGTGCAAAGTTGCATATGAGGAAACTTCAATGGTACCTAAAAAACCTATGGTCTCAACACAGCCACAGTTTGGAAACAATAATACCAATAATTCCATGTTTGCAAAAGGAATTTCTATGGTGGGCCCAAGCATGTCAAACAAACACAGGTCTCCCATTCTGCAAGCCTCAAGCAAATTAAGTCATCACAACAGACGCCTCAGATTACGCCTGGGGGGCATACATGACAGACAGGTGCATTCAGGGCAAATGGTCCCAAAAGGAAAAGCACCTTCACATCAATCAAAAAGAAATGCTAGCAGTGATAAATGCAATTACAGCTTTCAAGGACCTCCTGCATCCAGGACAATTATTGATAAGAACAGACAACACCACAGTAATGTGGTACATAAACAAACAAGGAGGAACACATTCATACCCCCTGTGCAGACTAGCCATGACACTTTGGAACTTGGCTCTGGAATGGCAAATCGAACTTCAAGCACAGTACTTGCCAGGTTTGGAAAACACGCTGGCAGACAATCTAAGCAGAAATGACAGACCCACACGAATGGAAGTTGCATCCTCAAGTGTTTACAAAGATAATCCAAGCGTGGGGAAGGCCAGACATAGATCTCTTCGCCTCCCACAGGAATCATCAATGGGAAAAGTTTTGTTCAAGGACCTTTCATCCAAAGGCCTGGAGAGTGGACGCCCTTGCATTCAGTTGGGCAGCATGGACAGTTTACGCTTTCCCACCTTTGCCTCTTCTGCCCAAGGTGCTCTTGAAAGCAAGAGCAGACAGACCGAAGATGATGCTGATTGCTCCAAACTGGCCAAGACAACACTGGTACCCACTCCTGAGGAGCCTAACGCATACTCCTCCCTGGTCCCTACCTCTAATGCCTCTTCTACTGACTCAGCACAGCTACAAAACTCTTCACAGTCAGCTGAAAACACTCAGTCTCGCTGCATGGAAAATTCCTTAACACCACAACAGACCTTACTCCCCAAAGAGGTGCAGGATGTCATTTTGGAGGCCAGAAGGCCATCTACTAGAAAGGCTTACTCCGCAAAATGGAAACGTTTTTGCTCTTGGAATGAGAAAAAAGGCCAGGATCCTAGTAAACTGAATTTGCCTCCAGTATTACAGTATCTAGCTGAGCTGCTGAACAGTGGAATTTCATTTTCCTCCATAAAAATTCATGCCTCAGCCATTTCTGCAGAATTCAACACTGATCCACCCTTATTTTCTCACCCATTCTTAAGGCAGTTCCTCAGAGGGGCTAAGAATATAAGACCACCAAGGAAACAACCAATGCCAGCCTGGGATCTTAATTACATTCTAGAAAAATTAACATTGCCTCCCTTTGAACCAGCTGCCTCAACAGATTTGCAATATTTGTCCTGGAAAACAGCTTTCCTTCTGGCCATTACCTCAGCTCATAGGGTTTCGGAACTACAAGCCCTCATGGCTGTGCAGCCCTTTCTCATCTTCCATCAGGACAGGGTTTCCCTTCGAACCAACCCATCATTTATGCCTAAAGTGGTATCCAGGGTAGCTTTAAATCAAGCCATACACTTACCTACCTTTTACCCCAATCCTCAAAACAAAGGGGAAAGGCTGCTACACTCCTTGGACATCCATAGACAGCTACATTATTATTTAGACAGAACAAAGCCTTTCAGGAAATCAGAACAACTTTTTGTGTCCTATGCTGTAGGAGCTCAAGGGAAGCCAGTTACCAAACAGACAATTTCAAAATGGATAGGCCACTGCATACGGTTTTGTTACTCCTATCATGGAAAATCTGTCCCTACAGGCATCAGATCCCACTCCACCAGGGCCACAGCTACCTCTACAGCCTTCCTCAGAGGAGTTCCTACCAAAGATATTTTGGAGGCAGCCACTTGGAGTTCTGTGCATACCTTCACAAAACACTACCACCTGCCTTTATACTCCAAAACTAGAGCAGGCTTTGCCACTGCTGTGTTGCAGGGCATTCTGGCTCATCCCAGTTCCACCCAGATCCTACCACCCTGTGCGTAGCTTTTGGATTCTACCCATCTGTGATTACTGCAGCTGTATGCACGATGAACATAGTACAGTTTTGTACCTACCATAAATGTAGATGTTGGAGTGCTAATACAACTGCAGTACAGGTTTCCCTCCCTCCTTCCCTTCTTGGTAAAGGCCTAGGGGCTAACCCCTCCTCATACAACCTAATTGGGTTATCCTGCTATGGTATATTTGCTTGCAACTACTGATTTTTGATTATATTGCATTGCATGTATATATATATAATTTATGTATTGCCTTCATTCTAGGGGCACCTGACATCTGGGGCAAGAAAGACTGAAGAAAATGGCATCGGCTGTGTCTTGTATACCCCTGCCTCGCTGACGTCAAGAATGAAAGCGACAACAACCGACGCCGGACCTAGACTTTGGAATTCGGCCGACCGAGGGACCGCCTGACGGCAGAAAACCCATCTGCGATTACTGCAGCTGTATTAGCACTCGAACATCTACATTTATGGTGGGTACAAAACTGTACTTTTCATCTAACACAGCATTTTCATGATGTCTTTGGCATATAGATGTATGTCAAAAAATAGCTTTAATTTGTACAACTCAACAGACTCCTATTCTTCCTTTATTGGGAAGTAAGATTCAGAAAAGGTGGAATCCAGTACAGCTGGTGAAACATTTGGTTTCTTCTGGTTTATTTCTGATGATTGCCTCTCGGCAGTAAATATCAGATGTTCCATTTAAGGAACATCTCCCGGGTTCAGCACCTGCTTCAATACTGTTCATACTGTTTCATCACAATTCGTTTACTACTGTTCATTACTTTTGGGTCTCCCTGCTGTGGATAAGGGACTCCCCAACCAAATCTGACTTCTGTCAATTGAAAACATAACTTGTTTAATGAACCTTTTGGAGATCCATTACTTTTCAGTTTGTTATATTGTGAGTATTTGATTATTACTTTATGTATATTGTCATAACTATTTCATGTTTCCCTTGTTCTGCACTCTGATGATAAATTATCAATGTTGATTACTTCTGTCCGTGATGCCAAAGACAGATTAGAGGAAAATCCACATCTGGTAAAAGTAGGGATTTCATATGGCAAACTGTATGCGACTATGGCTGCTTTATTTCGTGCAATAGCTTGAGGATGTAGTTAAAAACATATGCTTGGCTGAGGGCACAGTCATGCTTGGGATGATTCCAAAGTGATGCCATTTCAAAGTAGGCTGCATTTTTTGGTTATCCAGTGGGGGATAGTCTGACAAAAGCAAAGCTAAGTAGAAAAGCTGAAAACTGTAGGTCATATTCCTAGCCTTGGTTTTCCATTAAGTTTTCTAATTGCAAAAAAGCCCTTTTGCCACAGGAACCATTTTAGCATAATGGTTCCAGCAAAAGGGCAAATAGTATGTTTTTTTTCCAGTCTGCAGTCCATGTTCCATAAACAGAAGGGGAAAGAGCATGCAGAAATTTTGTAATCCTGAAGAAAGTTGACCGATGTTGAGCAGTGTTAGGACTTTAAGGTGGAAGGGCCACTGATGTCCGAGAGGCCTAGGGGAGGGGAGTAAATCTCTTGAATTCAGGGTGCTCAGGGGCTTCCCAGGGTAGAAAATTCTAAGTTATTACTATAAAAATGAAGACGCTTGGAATATTTACATTTATGGTAAGTATACACAAATGTACTTTTCTGGTTGTGTACCTTATCACCTCAGGATTCCTAACCCTTCCTGGGATTTTTAACTGTTTTGGCCTGTTAAGAATGGGTTTTAATGCACTAACAGCAGGATAAGCTCCGACTTCCCTGTAAAGGATAAAGTGTGGTAACAAAAAATGGATATAAAGCTAGCCTTGTCAATTTTTGACGTAGTAGATGGAGCAGACTTGAAATTTTTGTAGTGGACAATATTCGAAATGTCAGCGCCACAGGCTTTGTGTACAAGTCCCATTTTTTGGTGCTTCTTAATGGCAATATTTCATTGAAAATGAACTCCTTAGTCATATCTTATAAGATTAATTTGCTGTATTTGAACCAATATGTTCATCTACCTTCCCCCCCCAAATGCTACACCAAAGATAAATAGCTTTTATATAAAGGAGATATCTAAAGACTGCCATCTTGAAAAAAAAAAAAGAACAAATTGGAAATCTTTGGGTAGACAGTTTTGTGGCACTGTTATTTACCATTAATTGGTCATGATTGTATTGTCTTGAAACTAAAAACATGTAAGCTGCTTTCTCTCGGAACTGTGTAGGTATAGTTTTCTTTTTATTTTCACCATGTTTTGTCATTGATATTTTAATGTAGACCGTTCAAATGGGATGCATCTGTGTGCTGAACCGATATTTATTTGTAGTTTATCACAGCTGAAAAGTCCCCTTTTAACCAAATAAGCCCATTTAAGGTCTGTTTTTAGTAGTATATAATAATACTAGGCTGAATGTCAAGTTTATAATGTTTACTAAAGGTGCAGGTAAACTGGGCCAGGTACTTGTAGAATCATTTTTGAAGTAACCAGCGTTGCTACTACCCTTACAGAGTTTGTTTTATGGTACTCACAGCAAAAACAATAGTACATCAGACATTTAGATGAGCCCTGCTTAACAACAAGGAGCTACTAATTCATCCCTTCATTGCATACATGTATGGAAATGTGTGCAAACTAAATATGCAGAGAAAATTTCTCCAGATGTTCTTCGTGTTTCACTGTTGCAGTCATTACATTTGGGTAATCTGCTGGCAGGTTGCCCTCAGTCGGCCTGAATATCAAAATCTTGGGTCCTGCGTCAGTTGCTGTCTCCTCTTCCATGACGTCAGGTCGTCAGGGGTATAAAACATGCAGCCGGCGCCATTTTCTCCAGTCTTTCTTGCCATGCGGTGCCCGAAGCAGAAGCAGTTCACAAGTGCCAGTCGGCCGACTCCTGAAATTTTCGCATTCGAGTTTCAGAACTGAAGTCTTCAATTAAAGCTAAGTACCCCGTTGGGGAAACTTTTTCTTGCTCTTTACCAATGTCAGTAAAAGTTAATAATTGCATCACTTGTGGGAAGCAAATACCTCATAAGGATTTTCATTTGTACTGTATTAATTGCCTAGGCTCAGATCATAACGTGCCTTGCTTTCGGTTTTGTGCTATTTTGGAAACTGATTTAATTGCCCTGAAATGTCATCTGATAGCAATCCGACTACCGGAGTTCACAAAAAACGCAAAGAAGAGGACAGAGACAGGCCGTCAAGGTCCAAAACAGATGACAAAGTTCCTAAGCCAGTCGCCGGTACTCAGTGAAGCGCTTTCGCAGCCCCTGGTACCCACTACTTTCGAGTGGCAGGCCTCTATCGAGACCCATGTGGAGTCCTGCATACAGCAAGATTCTCAGAGTATTGTACCAGTGGATGTCTCTTCGTCGGATGGGTCTGGAGCTGCTGAGCAGGCACTGGCTTCTGAGGGTGTTTTCAGGCCTCAACATTTCAATATAAAACCAATGCCAGCTTCAAAAACAAAGACAAAAGCAACTTCTAAGACTAAAAAACCGATGCATGAGCCACGTGCCCAGGCCTCTATGCCTAAAAAAACAGATGATCAAAATGGCTGAAAACTTAATTACCTTGATCAGGGGTTCCCAACCCCCCCCCCCCCCCCCTGATAAGAGGCCTAAGCAAGACACTGATTATGAATCCTCAGATCAGGTTTCTGTTTCTTGTGATTCCTCTTCTGATCAGGAATTTTCTACACCACCCTATGAGGATTCAGATGCAGAGGAATCTATCCCATCTGCATCTCTTCCTGAAGATTATTCTTCTGGAGAAACCTTGCATACTTTAAGGGAACATTTTCATTGGGAGAGTCAGGATTTCTCTCTATCAAAAAAAGAGGCTCAGGAATTTCCTTCTTCCTCAACATAGTCCTTTGGCTATACCTCCTGTATTGGACATTGTTGATGATGTGTTTTCGGAATCGAGGATGGCTCCTGATTCCCTACCTCCGGCTCCTAGTAAGCCAGACAGATGTTACAGGGTTCCTGACTCCCACAAATTTTTATTAAAAAATCCTGCTGCTGACCCTAAAACTATCTCACAGGGTCCCAAAGGTGTAAAGGTTTCAACTGCTAAGAATCCTCCCCCCTCTGATAGAGATTCAAGGGCGCTGGATAGATGGGGAAAGAAGGTTTATACATCTGCAACCTTGGCAATTAGGGCCTTAAACTGCCAGTTTCATATGCTTAAATACCAACAGCATGTTGTGGGATTATTGAAACACAAAATTATGTTGATTTCTGAATGTGTGGAAAATAAAGAATTACAGGAATTATTGCATACAGCAGAACAGGTTGGAAAGCATACTTTGCAATATGGTTTTGATTCCTTGGAGGCCTCTTGCAGGGCTGCAGTTACTGGATCTGTGATTAGAAGGCATGCCTGGCTCAAGGAGCAAAATCTGCCTGATCATGTTAAAGCTAAATTGTTTACAGCATGATACTCTGTTTGGTAACAAGGCAGAAGAGGTTTTAAAAAAAATGGAAGACAAAGCTAAATGTATGCAAACTGTAAAAGATTTCTTACAAGTGCAGCCACCCAGATTTAGTAGACACTGGCCTACAAAAAATTGGTCCTTTCCTGTGTCCAACAGAGCCTCACGGGGCAAATCCAGGCGCTCAAAAGGCTCCAGATACCAATCACAGGGTTCTTACAGGTCAAATCAGTGGGATGCCTCTACCTTCAAATCTGGGTGAAACAAAGCACACCCCTATAGTAAACAGTCTCGATGACTTCCCTCTGCCATCAACAAGCACTTATCTTTTGGCGGCCCCCTTATTGGGAAAATTAGCACTTCATGCTCAGAACTGGCAGTTAATAACCCAGGACAAGTGGGTATTAAACATAGTATCCCAGGGATACAGATTTCATTCCCATTCCTTGCCAATTCCAAACGGTTGGCCAGATCTGCCACAAAATCAATGGGCAGAGGCACAGAAACAAGTTACGGCCCTCATGGTTATGGGGGCTATTCAACCAGTACCAGAACAGGAAAAAGGGCAAGGGTTTTATTCAAGACTGTTCCTGGTACCCAGAAAAGACTATGTTTGGCACCCAGTACTGGATCTATTGATTTTGAACATATTCTTGGACATCCCAAAATTCAAAATGTTGACTTTGCAATAGCTTCTGCCCATGCTGGACAAGAGCGCTTGGCGACTCTAGACTTGAGGCATACCTGCATATCCCTATAAGGGAATCGTGCAGAAGATACCTCCGCTTCAAGGCTGGTTTTATACATTACCAGTTCTCTGCACTGCTCTTTGGCTTATCTACTGTGCCCAGGGTCTTTACAAAGTGCCTGACACCAGTAATTGCATTTTGCAGACAAAGAAGCATACAAATCTATCCTTGGACGACTGTCTTCAAGCAGAAAACAAGGACATTCTTCAACATCTGGCGTTTGTAAAAAGGTTTCTAACATGCCTAGGGTACACAATAAATGAAAAGAAATCACAACTGGTACCCTCTGAAAAGATTACATTCTTGGGTGCAAGCTTGAATACAACTGCCCAGATGGCTTACCTTACACCAGACAAGCAAAGGCAACTGACTATTTACTTGAAACAGATGGCAACAAAAACCCAGTTATCTGCAAGACAAATTCTGCAGAATTTGGGGTTCATGGCATCCTGCATTCTACTAATTCCATATGCAAGACTGCATATGAGGAAACTACAGTGGTATCTAAAACGTTTATGGAGTCAACATTGTCACAGTCTGGAAACAATGATTCCTGTCATTCCCTGCCTACAACAGGAGTTTCTTTGGTGGGCAGAGACATGTCACCAGAACATGGGACGGTCTTTCACTCTATCCCCTGCCACCCAAACCCTAACTACGGACGCATCAGACTATGCTTGGGGGGCCCACCTGGCGGGGAGATGCATTCAGGGCATATGGAACCCAAAACAAATGCGTCTGCATATCAACCAGAAAGAGATGTTAACTGTTCAGAACACCCTGACACCCGTCAAGGACTTCATCCAGGACAACTATTGATACAGACGGGCAACACCACGATTATGTGGTACATAAACAAGCAGGGGGGTACACATTCCAACCCCCTATGCAGACTAGCCATGACATTGTGGGACACAGCCTTGACTTACCAAGTACAACTTCAAGCTCAATTCCTGCCAGGAAAACAAAATACTTTGGCAGACACGACCTAAGCAGAAATCTCATGGACCCTCACGAGTGGAAGCAGGACCCACAAGTCTTCAGCATGTTAGCAGAGAAATGCGGGAGTCTGGACATAGATCTATTTTCCTCTCCCCAAAATTATCAACTGGACAAATTCTGCACAAGAACTTATCACAGGTAAGCATGGAAAGTGGATGCCCTATCTTTCAGTTGGAAAAACCTATCAGTCTACGCCTTTTCTCCTCTGCCTCTTCTTCCCAAGGTCTTACTAAAGGTCAGACAGGGAAAAACAAAAATGATCCTAATTGCCCCGGACTGCCTTGCCAGCACTGGTACCCAATTCTAAAGAATATGTCTCAACTCCCTCCTTGGTACTTGCCTCAAATACCTCATCTACCATCTCAGCAGAGCAATCAAATTCTGCACAATCAGCTCCAAACTCTGAACCTGGCAAGCATGGCTGATCATGTAATTATTCAAACACCTCTCTGTAAATCTGTGATGGATGTTATTTTGGAAGCCAGAAGGCCTAGTACTAGAAAATCTTATGCTGATAAATGGAAGAGATTCTGTGTTTGGAACCAAGCACAAGGAACAGACACAGCAAAGCCAAATATTCCTCAGATTTTACAATACTTGACTGAGATGCTTGACAAGGGCCTATCTTTCTCATCAATAAAAATCCATGCCTCTGCCATTTCGGCTCATTACAATACAGAGCCTCCCATCTTTTCTCATCCTCTGCTAAAACAGTATCTTAGAGGGGCCAGAAATTTAAGGCCTCCCAGATCACCAACTCCTGCATGGGACCTCAATTTTGTGTTGGAAAAGCTAACTCTACCTCCATTTGAACCAGCAGCTACTGCAGATATAAAGTTTTTATCTTGGAAAACAGCTTTCCTGCTAGCAATCACTTCAGCAAAGAAGGGTTTCAGAACTACAGGCCCTCATGGCTGTGGAGCCTTTTATTACATTTTACCCAGACAGGGTGTCCCTCAGGACTAATCCTTCCTTTATGCCTAAGGTGATATCCAGTGTGGCTCTTAACCAAACTATTCACCTGCCAACTTTTTACCCAAATCCAAAGAACAAGGGGGAGTGGATTCTGCATTCCTTGGACGTACACAGACAACTAAGATTTTACTTAAACAGGACCAAATCTCTAAGAAAGTCTGAGCAGCAACTGGTGGCATTTGCTGCAGTATCAGAGGGAAAGGCTATTTCAAAGTGGATAAACCACTGCATTCGTTTCTGCTACTTGCATCATGGTAAACCGGTGCCCAAGGGAATCGTGTCACATTCCACCAGGGCTGCATCTACCTCAGCAGCTTTTCTGAGGGGTGCCAACCAAAAACATTCTAGAAGCTGCTACTTGGAGCTCTGTTCATACTTTTACAAAGCATTATCATTTGCCAATCTTCTCTAAGTCCAGGGCAGGCTTTGCCACTGCAGTTCTGCAGGGCCTTATAGCCGCTCCTAATGCTATTTAGTTCCAGCCTCCCATCCATAGCTTTGGGATTCTACCCAAATGTAATAACTGCAGTAGTGAAACACGAAGAACATAGTACAGTTGTGTACACTTAACCATAAATGTAGATGTTCGAGTGTATTCACTGTTGCAGTCCGGGTTACCCACCCGCCATCCCCTTTTATTCTAGAGTTTCTCTTTCCTTCACTAAATTCTACAGCCTTTGTGGTGTATTTGCTTTTAGATGAAAGTAAAGGTTATGTTACAATTGCATTTATATATATATATATATATATATATATATATATATATAATATATATTTTTTTGCTCCCCATTTGGGGGGGGGGGCACCTGACATCCGAGGCAAGAAAAACTGAAGAAAATTGCGTCAGCTGCATGTTTTATATCCCTGATGACCTGACGTCATGGAAGAGGAGACAGCAGCCAATGCAGGACCCAAGACTTTGATATTCAGGCAGACTGAGGGCAATCTGCCAGCAGATTACCCAAATGTAATGAATGCAACAGTGAATACACCCGAACATCTACATTTATGGTAAGTGTACACAACTGTACTTTCCTGGCACATATAAATCCCAGCCATGTGAAGAGGACCAACTGTAACAGAGTTTAATAAAGACTTAAGAAATGTGTGTTTAAATGACTCTGGTGTATAACCACTGACCAGCTGTTGGTGAAATAGGATTTAATCACTCAGGCTTCATACCCTTAGGTAAGCTACACCATTCATGGGTAAATGCTTCTTCGCCAGCAGTGAAACTGATTTAACTGTACAGCACCCTGAATTCTCTGGAATTTCTTGGGATGCTCTCCCTTTCCCTACAGTGACTGTCTGTAATTTTTTTTATATGTACAGTTGAGCAAAATGCAAGTTCTTTTGCAGCTACCTAACAATACGATCACTGTTGCAGTCCTTATCTATGATAACCTGAAGGTCTATCAACTTCTAGAGTTGTATCTTTCCCCCAGTGGCTTCAGCCAACAGTGTCTCTCTCAGGCAAGGATACAGGTTGGTTTAAGAGGAGCATTAGCTGAGCCACCTCCATAATTTAGAGGAGATAAAGCCCTGACTACAATGCAGGAGACTGAAGTTCAGTTAGTGACTCAGGTGCCTATAGTGGCAGGCTGGGGTGGATGTGAGTGAGTGGCTGTCTCCACATCGGTAACTTCTAGGAGAAGCACTAGAAGCCAGGCTTGCCAGTAGAGTATTTGCACTGTGTAACTAAGGGGACATCAGCATGCAGAGGTAAGCCTCCCATCAAGGAGACCTCAGTTATGGAGTTTGAAGGAGCTGCTGGGAGGTGTTCTTAGAAGGGAGAGGGACAGGCCACCCCTCATGGCTTGCAAGCTGGCCAGCTTTGTGTCTGCAACTCATGCTGGAAAGTGGAGGGGTGATTAGGATTCCTTGGCAGGAATGAATGTGCTATTAGGCAGTTGCCTAGCTCTCATACCTTCAGAATAAATGGGTTAGTCGGGTGCAGGTTGTGGAGCTGTAAGGCAGGATTCTGGGGGAGTAGAGAAAAGGTGGGGAATCTTGAACATCATCAGTTTGCATTTGGCCTGCTTCTAGAGGGAAGGATAAGTACCCCACAGGGGAATTTTATTTTGCCTATTTTGTAACTGTCCATCCACAACCCCTTTTTTTCCCCATTTTTACACATGGGATCGAGGTGACATCAACAGTGAGAAATTATCTAGAGCCAATGTTCACACCGCCAGGTGGCTAACAATAACGTGGATTATTTTGTAACTGTATTAGTAAATTAATGTGTGATAGTGAGTCTGAATTAGAGATAGTTAAAGAAAAAAAAATGTATTGGCTGTGAAAAACACATCCCTCAGAAGGACTTCCATTTCTGTAGCCTTTTCTGCATCAGCCGGGAACACAACATGGATGCTTTTCCACATTGAGCTAGGTTTACTCTGAGGACAGTCAGAAGAGTTAAATCTATTCTTGAGTTTGCAGCTTATGAAGGGAGTGTGCATGGTGTTGACCAAATGTTTCATGAAGTGATATGTAGAAAAGCAGTGGAAAACCAAGGACAGTCTGGATTCCTTAGGTCTGGCTTTTCTGAACTTGGTGAAGCACTTTTGTCATTTCTAGCTTTAAAGTAATTTTTGATGAGGCTCCTGGAGTGAACAGTTTACAGTAAGCCACCAGCATGTCCCCCTTGATAAAACCATTGAGACATTGGCCTGTTCTGAGGCCTTTCTCAGGACCCTAGCTCACGATACTTGGCTTGTTGTCAGTGAGGGTGGAATATCCTTAATTTTAATTTGTAAAGATTTTCTCAGATACTCTGAAGGTCTTGGTCTGCAGCCTGCAAACTGAGGCCTCCAAGGCAGTTTCTTCACAAAAGCTGAGGTCTAAAACATCCACAGTTAACCTCTGCACACTAGCTTCCTCAGCTTAGGTTGAGCATCACCTTGGTCCAGTCTTTCCCAGGTTCTATACAACAATTATTCCAACTGACATAGGAATTTGAGCTCTTTAAAGTTTAAGCAGCCAGCATTGATCCCTGAAATGTTATCATCCTCTCTAAAAGAAGGCTGGATAGGAATTTGAGCTCTTTAAAGTTTAAGCAGCCAGCATTGATCCCTGAAATGTTATCATCCTCTCTAAAAGAAGGCTGGATCCTCCCTGCTATAGGATTCTGATAATGTCAAATGTTTTTCTGTAGGTCCACATTAATCCAGGTCTATTATTATTGGCAATATCTTTGCCATCTGTTTTTTGGGGAAAATTGTCATAAAAAACTTGTCAGAATTAAAATGGGCATGTATGACCCCAAATCAAGAGACTTTTCACCTCTTTTGGTATAACTAGCACTACTGCCTTTTCCCCCATCCAGAAAAACATTGTTAAAAAGTACTAGCCAGACTTTTATCTCTTGTTCCTTCTTTTTCTACACTTCCATTGGAATTCCTTCTCTGCTGTGTTTTTTTCCTGTATCCTGGTTTCTCATTGCTACTTTTTCTTTTATTTTGATAATACCCCTCATTCTACTTCTGTTAACTGAGGAAGCTGAAATTGCCTCAGATGGGTTAATATTTCCTGTGTTACTCAACTTCTGCATCTTATCCTTATAGTTTACTGTAATGTATTACGTTCATAATTTTTCCTGGGTCCAATTGTACCCTGCCATTCTCATAATTCGTAATGTTAATCCAACAGTTTAGTTTCTGTAGGTTGTCAAACAGCACTTGCTTTAAAACCATTGCTGTATGTTCATATTTTCTAAGTACTGTTACATGGACATTCTAGCTTCTTTCACTTGCTCTTCAACCGTCTCCATCCATCCATCCACTACCCCTTTTCCCCATTTCTTGCACATGGGGTCATGGTGTCACTTCAACAGTGAGAATCGGGTAGAGCCAAGGTTTTACCACTGGGTGACTAGCCCTGCCATGGTAGTTTCTCCACACCATACACTCACACGCACATTCACACCTATGGCCAATTTAGAGTGTCCATTCCACTTACTGTATTTCTTTGAAATGTGGGAGCAAACCAGAGAACACAGACAAAACCCACACTGACACAGGTAGGACATGCTGACTCCTCATACACAGAAGGCACCCCGGGCGAGAATCAGACATAGCCTTGTGCTGTGAGGTGACTACCATCTGTGCTCTAGTTATTGTTTTTCACTTCTGAAAATCCCCTATGTTTTAAGCCCTCTAGATACCTCCTGTCACTTATTCCATATTTTGTTTGCCTTAATTGTGACTACCTTTCTAAACTTTATTTTAAAATTATCCCAATCCTTTACAAGCGGTTTACCTCATAGATTCAAATTTAGTAACATTTCACTTTGTTTCATCAACCCAATCATTAAACAACTTCCTTCTTTAAAGAAATGGTGGAAAATATCCGTGTTTGTCATCAAAATGTAATTTGTAGCAGTGGATGATCTGACAGTCAGTGGATGTGTTTAAACATCTGCCTTCAACCTGTATTTTAAGATGTTTTGGCCTTCCAGAGATGTCTTTATTTCCTGTTGTGTTCAAGTCTCCGTATACTGCCATACATTCTTTATCTTTGTGCTGTCTCAGTGCTTACGGTGGAAAATGTATATACTGCAGCTAGTGTAATTCTTGCACCCTGTCAACGGCTTTCACCGCTGTAAATCTTCCCTGCCTAACCTTTGTTCCTCGGTCTTTTTTCCTGCCTCTATTTTAATAAGATTCCTTTCTTTAGTCCTTCCAGCAAGGAAACCCTTTTCCTACTTTTTACAAAATTTCTTTGTTCTTTATGATCCAGGTGCATTTCTTGCAACATTCTCTGTGCATTTCTGATGTAAATGTCAGTGTGTTGTCCTGTTTCTCCATCCACTGGCTCATTAACATTTCAGTTTAATAAAGCCCACGGTAAAGCTCATCTTTCATTTTAATTACATTCTCTGCCATTTTGTTACAAACTCATCCTTCATAGTCTGTCATTTTCGGATCACTATGTGTTTTTATGTAATTGTCCCAGTTGAACCTGATCTACTTACTGTTTTCATTAGAATAACACATCCCACCCTACCCAAAAAATAAACAGGTTAACTGTATACATTTTTTCTCAATGCAGTAGTGCTGAAGCTGTATAAAAGCAGTGTGTAAAGCTGCTGTTCTTCAGACAATAACATTGATTTAATCCTTTTGGTCAGAGATTATTCTGTTTAACTTGCCTGCATTTAACAAATTAAGTATTTCTGAAGCTGTCTCACTATCCTTGTGTTACTTGATAGCCACACATTGGTATCCATCTTTCATTTAGTATGTTTGTCACCTTCATTTTATTCATTTCTGCGGGTTGCTCAGTCCTACAATTAGCAGACATCTTTAACAGTCCCCTGTAACTTCATTAGGTACTTGCGTATTATCGCAACCAGATTCTAGCGATAATACCACTTGCTTCCCGATATAGAAATCTGACCGTTTTTGTTGTACAAATGTCAGCAAATGTCTTATCTTTCACACTGAAGGTTGTTTTAAGACTGGGTGTCAAGAACAATGGAGAAAGTCAGTATGTCGCTGTGGTTGTGTGCACTTTACTGCCAGCATGTGTAGAGCTATCTCCTTTGTGCATTAACAGTGCTTCCAGCCACAGCTACAGTAACTTCTCATGCTGATGTTCATCGTGCATACAGCTGCAATCATAACAGATGGGTTCTTCTGCCGTCAGGCGGGTCCTCGGTCAGCCGAATTCCAAAGTCTAGGTCCGGCGTCGGTTGTCGTCGCTTCTTCCCTGACGTCAGTGCGACAGGGGTATAAAGGAACCAGCCGACGCCATCTTCTTCAGTCTTTCTTGCCGTGCGGTGCCCGAAGCAGAAGCAGTTCGCAAGTGCCGGTCGGCCAGCTCCTGAAATAAGAAAATTTTGCAACCAAAGTCGTCTTGAAAGCTAAGTACCCCATTGGGGAAACTTTTCTTGCCTCAGACTGATGTCAGACAAAGTTAATAATTGTATTTCATGTGGGAAGCAAATACCGCATAAGGATTTTCATTCCCTCTGCATTCCTTGCTTAGGCCCAGACCACGACATCTTGGTCTGTCGTTTTTGTGCTACTTTCAACAAACGCACCATTAAGTGTCGGGCGGAGTTCGCCCAGCACTATTTTGGCAAAAAATTTAACTACATTATGTTGTCAGATTCTCCGACTCCAGTTTTGTCTAAAAAACGCAAAGTTAAGGACCGACACACGAGGTCCACGGCCTCTACCGACACCACGCCAAAGCCGACTACAGGTGGTCCGGTTTTCAGCGAGGCGCCTACGCAGCCCCTGCCTACCGATGACACTTAATTGGCGGTGTCTACTGTGCCCGAGGTCGCAGGCTCCTCGGCCCACACCCCGACTACAGATACCAAAGCCACTCTTGGTGGTGAAACTCAAAATGTAGACAGGTCTGACTCCTCTCAAGGTGTCTTCAGACCTTCATCTTCTTTTTCCATCAAGGCTTTCACTAAGTGTAAAGCAGCCATGCATTCTAAGAGACCAGCTACACAGGGCCCTTCTCCAGGTCCCATGCCTAAAAAACAGATGCTTAAAATGGCTGAGAGTTTAATTACTCTTATCAGGGGTTCTCAACCCCCTCCCGGACAAAAGGCCCAGAGTGGAGGAAGAATCCCCCTCCTCAGACCAGGCCTCCATTATTTCAGAGCACTCTGATGAACAGGAGCATTCTTACTCCCCTTTTGAAGATTGTGATGCAGAGGAGTCCATTCCCTCTGTCTCTCCCCCCCCCCCCCCCGAGGATTACTCATTTGGGGAAACCTTGCATACCTTGAGGGAACACTTCCACTGGGAAGGCCAAGAGTACTCAGACTCCAAGAAAAGGCTTAGGGATTTTCTCTTGCTACCTCAGCACAGGCCTCTGGCTATACCTCCTGTCTTAGACATACTAGATGATGTGTATTCGGAGGCCTGCCTTAACCCAGACTCTTTACCTCCAGCCCCAGTCAAGCCTGACCGGTACTACCGGGTTCCTTACTCACACCAATTTTTATACAAAAGCCATGCGGCTGACCCAGAAACTATATCACAGGGCCCTAAAGGGATTAAGGCCTCCACTGCTAAAAATCCATTACCTTCCGAGAGAGATTCCAGATCTTTAGAAAGGTGGGGAAAAAAGGTATACACCTCGGCCACCTTAACCATGAGGGCATTAAACTGCCAGTTCCATATGTTAAAGTACTAACAGTTTCTGTTATCACAGTTGAGAAGCAAAATGTCACAACCTGAACAACCAGACTTGAAGGAGTTGCAGGATTTGATGCATAGTGCAGAACAAGTGGGTAAACATACCTTGCAATGTGGTTTTGATGCCCTAGAGGCTTCATATAGAGCTGCTGTTACAGGATCAGTCATACGTAGACATGCCTGGCTCAAGGAGCAAACCTTACCAGATCATGTCAAAGCTAAATTACTAGATGCCCCTCTACAAAAGGATGTATTATTTGGTGTTAAAGCTGAGGAGGTATTAAAGAAAATGGAGGAAAAGGCTAAATCAATGCAAACAGTGAAAGATTTTCTACAGGTACAACCTCCACGTTTCAGCAGAAATTGGCCTTCCAAAAATTGGTCCTTTCCAGCCACGGACAGACCCCAAAGAGGTGGATACAGGCGCCCAAGGGGCAGAGGGCAATCTCAAGGATCGTTTAGAGGCAGACAATGGCACGCTCCTACACAAAGAGGTGGTGAGGATAGTTTGCAGCCATCCAGAAAGCAAACCCAATGACTTTCCCCTTTGCATGCCAAGCAAGGCTCAAATGGCAGCACCCTTAGGCGGAAAACTGGCATTATTTTCGAAAAATTGGCATATTGTCACAAAAGACAAATGGATCCTGGACATTATAAACAGAGGCTACAGATTCCATTTTCACACCCTTCCAAAAATGAGAGGCATGCCAAACCTGCCACACAATCAAAGGGCAGAGGCAGAAAGACACATTTCAGATCTCATGGACATGAAAGCTATTCAAGAGGTACCTACTCAAGAACAAGGTCAAGGTTTGTATTCCAGACTATTCCTGGTACCAAGGAAGGGAAAAGATTGGAGACCTATTTTGGACCTATCCATCCTAAGCACATTTTTACTCATACCATAATTCAAGATGCTCACATTACAGCAGCTTCTTCCCATGCTGGACAAGGAGTCTTGGCTGGTAACATTGGACCTCAAGGAGGCATACCTGCATGTCCCAATCACACAAAATTGCAGAAGATACCTCAGATTTCTTGCAGGTTCAACCCATTATCAATTCTCTGCATTGCCCTTTGGCTTATCTACTGCGCCCAGAGTATTCACGAAATCCCTGGCATCAGTAATTGCCTACTGCAGACTTCAGGACGATTGCCTGATCCAAGCGGACAGCAAGCACATACTTCTGAAACATCTGTCTTTTGTAATAATGTTGTTGAATTCTCTGGGATACACAGTCAACAAAAAGAAATCAAGGCTAATACCCTCTCAGAAAATAATTTTCCTGGGTGCCAGTTTGGACACAAACACCCAGATGGTCTACCTCACGCCAGAGAAACAGGGGCAACTAATTCAATACTTCAGAAAACTAGCAAATTTCACCAGGCTGACTGCAAGGAAAATCCTACAGGCTCTGGGATTCATGGCATCTTGCATACTACTAATCCCATGTGCAAAGCTGCATATGAGGAAACTTCAATGGTACCTGAAAAACCTATGGTCTCAACACAGCCACAGTTTGGAAACAATAATACCACTAATTCCATGCCTTCAAAAGGAATTTCTGTGGTGGGCTCAAGCATGCCAAACAAACACAGGTCTCCCATTCTGCAAGCCTCAAGCAAGTCATCAGAACAGACGCCTCTAACTACGCCTGGGGGGCGCACATGACAGATCGGTGCATTCAGGGCAAATGGTCCCAAAAAGAAAAGCACCTTCACATCAATCAAAAGGAAATGCTAGCAGTGATAAATGCTATTATAGCTTTCAAAGACCTTCTACATCCAGGTCAACTATTGATAAGGGCAGACAACACCACAGTAATGTGGTACATAAACAGGGAGGAACCCATTCATATCCCCTATGCAGGCTGGCCATGTCACTTTGGAACATGGCTATGGAATTACAAATTGAACTTCAAGCACAGTACTTGCCAGGCAAAGAAAACATGCTGGCAGACAACCTAAGCAGAAATATTACAGATCCACACGAATGGAAGTTGCATCCTCAAGTTTTTACAGAGATAATTCAAGCATGGGGAAGGCCAGACATAGAGCTCTTTGCCTCCCACAAAAATCACCAGTTGACAAAATTCTGATCAAGGACTTTTCATCCACAGGCCTGGAGAGTGGACGCTCTCAATTTCAGTTGGACAACAATGACAGTTTATGCCTTTCTACCTCTTCCTCTGCTGCCCAAAGTTCTATTAAAAACCAGAGCAGACAGACCAAAGATGATTGTCATTGCTCCAGACTGGCCAAGACAGCACTGATACCCACTCCTGAGGAGCCTGATGCAGTCCCCACCATGGACCCTACCTCTAATGCCTCTTCTCCTGACTCAGCACAGCTTCAAAACTCTTCACAGTCAGCTGAAAACACTCAATCTGGCCGCATGGAAGATTCCTTAACTTCACAACAAACCCTACTCTCCAAGGAAGTACAGGAAGTCATTTTGGAAGCCAGAAGGCCGTCTACTAGAAAAGCTTACTCCGCAAAATGGAAACGGTTTTGTGCCTGGAATGAGAAAAAGGGCCAGAATCCTGGAAAACTGAATTTACCTCAAATATTACAGTATCTAGCTGAGCTGCTAAGCAGTGGACTTTCATTCTCCTCCATCAAAATCCATGCCTCATCCATTTCTGCAGAATACAACACTGATCCACCTTTATTCTCTCACCCCCTCTTAAGACAGTTCCTCAGAGGGGCTAAGAATATAAAACCCCCAAGGAAACAACCAATACCTGCTTGGGACCTCAATTTCCTTCTAGAAAAGCTGACCTTGCCTCCTTTTGAGCCAGCTGCTTCAACAGATTTGCAATATTTGTCCTGGAAAACAGCCTTCCTCCTGGCTATCACCTCAGCTCGCAGAGCATCGGAATTACAAGCCCTCATGGCTGTGCAGCCTTTCATCATTTTCCATCAGGACAGAGTTTCCTTACGAACCAACCCGTCCTTTATGCCAAAGGTGGTATCCAGGGTAGCTTTGAATCAGGCTATCCACTTACCTACATTTTACCCTAATCCTCAAAACAAAGGGGAGAGACTACTACATTCATTGGACATCCACAGACAGCTGCACTATTATTTGGACAGAACAAAGCCTTTCAGAAAATCAGAACAACTCTTTGTGTCCTATGCTATAGGAGCTCAAGGGAAGCCAATTTCCAAACAGACAATCTCAAAATGGATAGCCCACTGCATACGCTTTTGCTACTCTTCATGGTAAAACTGTACCTGCAGGCATCAGATCTCACTCCACAAGGGCCACAGCTACCTCTGCAGCTTTCCTCAGAGGAGTGCCTACCAAAGATATTTTGGAAGCAGCCACTTGGTGTTCTGTGCATACCTTCTCCAAGCACTACCACCTACCATTATACTCCAAAACTAGAGCAGGCTTTGCCACTGCAGTCTTGCAGGGCATCCTGGCTCCTCCTAGTTCCACCTAGTGCCTACCACCCCTTTTTAGCTTTGGGATTCTACCCATTTGTTATGACTGCAGCTGCATGCACGATGAACATGGTACAGTTTTGTACCTACCATAAATGTAGATGTTAGAGTGCTAATACAGCTGCAGTCCAGGTTTCCCTCCCTCCTTCCCCTCTTGGGACAGGCCTATTGGCTAACACCTCCTCTTACAACCTGATTGGGGTATTCTTTTATGGTGTATTTGCTTGCAACTACTGTATTTTGATTATATTGCATTGCATTACTACATAAATTTATGTATTGCCTTCCTTCTGGGGGCACCTGACATCTGGGGCAAGAAAAACTGAAGAAGATGGCGTCGGCTGGTTCCTTTATACCCCTGTCGCACTGATGTCAGGGAAGAAGCGACGACAACCGACGTTGGACCTAGACTTTGGAATTCGGCCGACCGAGGACCCGCCTGACGGCAGAAGAACCCATCTGTTATGACTGCAGCTGTATTAGCACTCTAACATCTACATTTATGGTAGGTACAAAACTGTACTTTCTTCATAACCCTTCTTAAAATCACCTTCTCTCAAAAACAGTCCTTTTTTTCTCTCTCCCTTGTCAAAGTGTGTGCTACATGTTTTACATTCAATAGGACTCCAGATGGTGAGGAGGCATCCCTCGGTGTGTTTTTTTGATCCCAGAAATACGTTAAACTAAGCAAAATACTGTGTTTTATGACTCTAGTCTCAGAAAAGCAATAACACAGCTGAAATACCTGAAACACAAAAGCATTTGCTGCTACAAAAAAAAAAGGAACGTTCATTGGGCGGACTTTCAGTAAGCAAACTAAATCCAACAGAGAAAGTCCAAGAATATCACAGAAGACTTAAAAAACAGGCAGTTTATTTATAGTAACTCAAAGTGTGAGCAACTTCTTCAGACAATTCAAATTAATTAAATCACTGTTTATATATACCTCACGTCACTATACTTAATTACTAATCAACAATTAAAGCAGCAATGCAATATGGTTCCTTTTCAAAAACATATATAACAGCAAATCAAAGCAGCCAGATTATGTGTTTACTATCAAATCTAAAAAAATATATAAAAAATAGTAAATATAAAATATATAATATACAGTCCAGCACTAGATGTTATTGGTTAAATTTTAACAGTAATACTTTTAAAGTATATTTAATATGTATATTTTATTTTATATTTTAATTGTAATTATTTCATCATGTTTTTCAAATGAAGTTTACACTATATAATATTGAGTTAAAAACTCTATCAAATGACTCTATAAATAGTCATAAGTTACCTAATTAAAATAGTTATAACTATACATGTCTCATACAAAATCCAGGTGTAAATGAACCAAACAAACAGTACAAACATATATATAATAGATGCATATGTTATAAACACTCTAAAAAGTATATATTGACACAAATATTGTCAAGATGATGAAAAACAAAAGTAAGTATGTTAGCATAAGTTTAATTTAATGTTATTAATATGTGTTAAAATAAACTTTATCTATTTAAACTCCTTAGTTTAAGTAAACAGGCAATATTGCAGTGGTCGTTTAAGCCTGGATAAATACACTGCCAAATTAATTCACGCTCCTCTAAGAGTAGGTTATATGGTCCACCTCTCAAGTTTGTTTGTATTTGGTCCAGAGCCATAAATTTGAAAGTGTGACCTGTATTGCTTGAAATATGTTTAAATAGGGCATTTTCAACTTTTTTGTGTTGTATAGCATGTGTATGTTCATAGACTCTTTCTTTGAGCTGTCTTTCAGTCTTTCCTATGTAGAAAGCTGGACATAGTGTACACTGTGCAACATACACTATGAGTTTAGAATGGCAGCTCAACTTGTGTCTAATTTCATATTTTCTGTTGTTAATAGTGGTAGATTCCCCGCTACTCATATGTTTACACATGCTACAATTTTCACAGATTTTCATACCTTTCATTCTAGAAAAGTTGCTGTTAAAGTTGTTACTCTCCAATATGTTTTTCAAATTGAAACCCCTTCTATAAACAATTCTAGGGTACTCAGCTAGTTTACTTGAAATGCTCCTGTCTTGTTGAATTAATGCCCAATTTTTAAATAACAGTTTCTTAATAATGTCACTGTCTATATTGTAAGTGGTTATAAAGCTACATCTAAAGTCATAAGTAGACTCCTTTCTTGCTACTTGATTATCTATAACTTCTGGTGGACCCCTCGGAGTTTCTACATGATCTAAAAGTGTACAATTGTCAACTTGTTGGTCAAGGATTGGGAGAATGATACCACAACTTCTCTTATATATAACTTCCTGAATTATCTCTTCTAAAAAGTCGAAGGGATAACCTCTCTCATTAAAGAAGCTCCTTAAAAGTTCACATTCGATTTTGAAATCTGTATGGTGGTCATTACTATAGCTTTTTTCTGAGAGGTAGGGTGAAGGCTACTAAAGTGCAAATAAGAGTTGCAAAAAGTTTCCTTTCTATGTATCTTAGAAAAGAATGAATTATTAACTCCGTCCTTAGTCAGGTTCACATCCAAGTAATCTATAGTTAGGTTTTGAAAATTGGATGTAAACCTGAAAAAGTCAGTAGTGTTATTCAAAAATTCTAGCAACTCTTTTGCTTTTTCCTGGCTTCCTTTAAATAAAATGAAGATGTCATCCAGGAAGCGAGTATAGTAGTTAATAAAAGGCAACCATTCAGTGTTGTTTAAAATATATTGTTGTTCCCAATAAGCCATAACAGTATTTGCTAAACTGGCCCCCACAGGTGAACCCATGGCAACTCCACAATTTTGTAAATACAACTTGTTGTTGAAAGTAAAAAAATTGTTTGTCAAGATAATATCCAATAAGGTTGTTACTGTGAATATTTCATTAACTTCAGCTCCTTTTTTGATAAGAAATAAGTTGACCCACTCTATTGCTTCCAAATGAGGGATTATATAGGTCAATCACGTCTATGTTCAAGTCTTCTCTGTATGTAATATTGTCTAAGTTCTTCAGAAAAGACCATGAGTCTTTACATATTTGGACTTCAGTCGATAAATATCTTTTCAAAATACTGTCAACTAATTTAGCTGAAGCATAGGTAATAGAGTCCCTTCCATCTATTAGTGGTCTAAGTGGGGGGTCTATTATATTTTTGTGTATTTTTGGAGTTGCAAACATGATAGGGATCTTTGGCCAGTTTGTAGTAATGTAATGGTAACTGTTTATGTCTATGTATCCATCCATAAATAAGTCACTGTAATAGCCCTTAATTGTTAAGTTCATTTAAGGAAACTTCTTTGTATGTATCATTAGCCAATAACTTTTCAACTCTGTCAACATAGTCAAAATTGTCAAATAGAGTGAGTCCTCCACCTTTGTCTGGCTTGATGGCCCTGATGTTAAGTGTTTTAAAGGTAGATAAAGCCGCATTTTCTTCCTTACTAATATTTTTACTTTTCTTATTGTTTTGATAAATTTTATTATGCACACTATCATTAATGCTTCTTAAGTCAAGTTCCATAATTTGTTCAAATGTGGATAAGGTTGGATGCAGAGTAGGATTGTACTCACTAACTACTTTGAGTGACTGACTAATTGTTGGTGAATCCCCTAAAAGTACACTTAAGTTCAATTTTCTTACGAAGAGTTTGATGTCCTTGATGCTTTGTGCTAAGTCCATGTATTTACTAGGTACAAAAGTTTGTCCTCTAGCAAAAAGTTCAACAAGAGTGGAATCAATGTCAATACATGAAAAGTTATACACTACAAAGTCTCCTGTATGGTTATATATAACCTCAGGTTTATTTGATGGTAAATCTTGTTCTATCTCTTCGGTTTGTTGTACGGGCCCTGTTGGTTTTTTTGAAGTTGTTGATTAGTTTGAATATGGTTATTGGCAGAATGTCTCTTAGGAATGGCGCCCAAATTCTGGTTATCATAATCGTTTCTTTGGCCTGAATTATAGGTTAGTTCACCACCCTGTTGGTTACGGTATAAAGTAGGTTGACGTCCATTCCTTAAACGACCTGCCCATGTGTTGTTATTCCTGTTATTTTGTCTGTACGTCGAATTTGGTGTTTCAATGTTTAAGAAAGTGTCCTGTTCGTCAATGAAGGATTCCAAGGTTTCACTGTCATTTGTCTTTGCTTCATTAAAATTATTTTGAGAAGCTGGTGGCTTTGGGTATGCCTTTCCGCTCTCATAAGCAAGTCTGTCTCTATTTATTTTTTTAATTTTAATGAGCTTCGATTTAGCTAATAATTGGTCGATAGAACTGAATATTCTTTCGTAGTCATGTCTGTATCGAGTAAAGTCAGTATGGTTAGTGATACAGTTGTTCAGTTCATCGACCTCTTTAGTGAGTTCAATAATTTGTAGTATGTAGTGTTTGGTCATACACTCCATCAGTGCAAAACCCTGCTCATTAAATAAATTAAGAAGTTCTAAATGAAAAGGTGAGTTTGTCACTAGTCCAGTTGGATACACATGATGTCTAAGCCCCTTAGGGACTAGTCGCAGTCTGCAACATTCTTGGAAGTAATTAACTTCCAACTGCAACTTTTTGATTTTCAAAAGTTTTGCATCAATTAATTTCAAATTATTTAAGATTTCTTTTTCACTCACCTCGTGAATGTGTCAGCGTTAGAGCGGTTGCTCTGATTCAGTTTTTTGGTTAAAGACAAGGCTATTAGTATTGGAAATCCAGTCCTTAAACACAGAAGCTCCAATAAGCTCCCCAACGCCGTTCGTTGATGTCCGTTCACTAGAAATTGTGTCGGAGGTAGAGTGAAATCTTCCGTTGTTGTTAAAACCAGTTTGGTTGTTCTGGTTAGACAAGGAAGGTATTTTGTGCTAAAATCGCAGATTTGCGTACTAGTCCTAGTTGTTTGCGGCAAATTTGAATTCCCCGTAGCATCCAAGGCAGCAACAGCTGAAGGTGTACGTTGTCCAAGGGGAATAGAGGCTGACAAGTTGCCGGTATCCGGTGCAGCAACAGCTGACAAGTTGCGGTATCCGATGCAGCAACAGCTGGTGGTGTACGTTGTCAGGGGATAGAAGCTGACAGGTTGCGGTATCCGGAGTTAGTAAAGTCGGCTGCACCTAGTTGGGAAAGTACATCAACCCTTTCAGTTAATGCCAAAATTAAAGCTGTAAGGTTTGCATCTTTGAAAGTATTTTGTGAAGAAGGGATAACTTCGCTGTGATCATTGGACGCCATGACAAAAAAACGGAGACAAACTGGGTACGATGAACAGACTAAATCCAACAGAGAAAGTCCAAGAATATCACAGAAGACTAAAAAACAGGCAGTTTATTTAGAGTAATCAAAGTGTGAGCAACTTCTTCAGACAATTCAAATTAATTAAATCACTGTTTATATATACCTCACGTCACTATACTTAATTACTAATCAACAATTAAAGCAGCAATGCAATATGGTTCCTTTTCAAAAACATATATAACAGCAAATCAGAGCAGCCAGATTATGTGTTTACTATCAAATCTAAAAAAAATATAAAAAAAATAGTAAATATAAAATATATAATATACAGTCCAGCACTAGATGTTATTGGTTAAATTTTAACAGTAATACTTTTAAAGTATATTTAATATGTATATTTTATTTTATATTTTAATTGTAATTATTTCATCATGTTTTTCAAATGAAGTTTACACTATATAATATATGATATAATATTGAGTTAAAAACTCTATCAAATGACTCTATAAATAGTCATAAGTTACCTAATTAAAATAGTTATAACTATACATGTCTCATACAAAATCCAGGTGTAAATGAACCAAACAAACAGTACAAACATATATATAATAGATGCATATGTTATAAACACTCTAAAAAGTATATATTGACACAAATATTGTCAAGATGATGAAAAACAAAAGTAAGTATGTTAGCAAAAGTTTAAATTAATGTTATTAATATGTGTTAAAATAAACTGTGTTAAAATAAACTTTCAGTAAGCGACATGCTGCTGGCAGTAAAATTCATAAAGGAACAACAGCATGTTTTTTTTTTTTGTACATTTTAACACTGTTGTTAAAGGAAACACATTTTATGACAGTTATAAACCACTAAAGATCAGATTTCGATGTCAGGAAGCAAGTGGCGTTTTCGCTAAAATCTGGTTGCGATAATACGTAAGTACCCTTCATTAGATATTTCAAATGCTGTACCTAATTTGAAAAGGTCAAGCTCAATTTTATTTTCATTGGTATTTACTAATTTCAGTGTTTTTAAAATAGTTTAGTTATACCAAATATCATTGACCAGGTATATAGTTTTACATTTAAGCTACTGTCCTTCAGTGTTTCCAGTGCATTGTTTCTGTGAATCTTGCTACCTGTCCTTTCAGTAAGCATTCTTGTCTCTGTAACTTTGTAATTCCTAGTCCTGGTGCACTCATTAGCAGAGCTAACATTTTAGCACATTATTGCCCATTTGATTCTGTCTTATAGTTTGCCTTTTCATTAATTTGTTTACTTTTTCCCTCACTGTCACAGAACCTTTATTGAAAATAAAGGGGGACTTGCATCACACAGCATACAGTGCAGCTCTCCCCTTCAATTACTTATAAATGTTCATGTTGGGTATAGTTATATTTTATATTTGTATTAACCAGGGAATTATTTCCTCTGGTCTTTACTGATTTCAGCTTTTTTTCCAAGTATCATTGAGTGTAACTTATTTTTTGGTCATCACATCCTTTTCCATTTCACCATATATCTATTTTAAATTCTTTCCTCGCTCAATGTTCCCAGTGCATTTTTTTTGTTTAATGGTGTCTCTCACTTTATTTCAAATACTTTGTCTTTTTCATCATTTCCTTCTGGAAATCTGGAAAGGCCTTCAGAGAAAATCTCTGCTGAAGTGTCCATAATTTGCTGTTCTACATTTGTTGTTTTAGTTTGTGTGTTGTAATTGTAATGAAAAGTCATTATCCACCCAGACCATTGTGTCACCCATATTCCCCTTCTCCACAAAATAGAATCTTCCTTCAGCTCATGTGTCTGTTTATTCAGTCAGGGCTGGCGTCACAACAAAGGCAAATTAGGCATTTGTGTAGGGCGCAGATCATGAGGGGGCGCAGCCGGGTGACTCATAATAACCCTCTAATTTAGTGTAGCGAGTGTTCACGGAAATTTACAGCAGCTCGCATGCATGCTTAAGTTCTGCTTTAACAAAAAAAAAAAAAAAAAAACACACCTTACAGTACGAATTAACTAGAGAGACTGCAAGGGTCCAAGTCTGATTGGACTGTTTAGTCAGCAGCCACATGCGTGATGTGGCTGATGATTAGTCCTATTGCTCTCGTGCTCTCTTCCCACACTTTGCATTGGGTAATTCACTGAGCGAGCATGAGAGCGCGGCAGCGGAGTGTTTTTCTGAGGCGTGCGTGAATTTTTATTACTGCAAATTGAAAACTAATCCACAGTGACAGGCAAATAGTTTATTTTCAGGTAACTGAAAAAAAATGGGTTCTTTTGACTTTTATGGGGTTTTTTCAGCAGGGCCAACCAGATATTCATATTGCATTTTTTTGATGTTGGGGGTGGTGACTTGACTAACAAAACAGAATGTCAAGAGATAAAAATGGATATTACTTTTGCAAGCAACAGGCATTGAGGGGTTAAATGAGTTCATTCCCCTTAAACCCATTTTGAAGTCACGTGCTTTGCAGCATTAATTGTTAGTATTATTTAAATTGTAACTGTTTAGTAAAGTTTTAGATCTGATGAAGTACCATGCTGGGTACGAAAGCGCTAATCTTTTTTTGTTTTTAAAGAGTATTTTTAACAGTGTGTTTCATTAAATATTTTTTGCACTACTGCAGTTTTTTTTTCCAGTTCAAGTATTTTCCTACTGGATTTTGCCTCATATTTTTGTTTATGTTCTGTTACAATTTATCCTGTTTGGGGTATGGCAGAAAGTGCAAATTCCGGTGTAGCTGCTACACCTGAGGCTAACCAGGCAGTCTCCTTTATGGGGCGTTTGGATCATTTACTTACTATGGAAAGGAATCTTTTATTAACTGTGGACACTACTGCTTCAGATGACTTTGTTCATGAAACAAGAGCTGACAACTATAATGGTTTTATACAAATGTTCCGTTCTACTGAAAATAATTTTTATAGGTACAAGAAAATACAGTGGCAAAGATTGCATCTTGAAGCCTGTCTGCGGCACAAAGTGATACCTAGAGGACTTAGAGTATATAAAATGCCCACCTACGGTAATTCTTTACCTGATTTGTTAAAAGAATGGCAAATTTATAATCTTGAGGTCAGTGCTGGCTATCTAAAACTGCTTATAAAATATTTTAATCCTATAGATGAACAATTACGTGTCAGCATTTCCACTGATGTTTCCAGTATCTATAATAACTTGGAATACTCTGGCTACAAACACAAGCTTGATGACTTATTTTCAGATGTAAACGCATATGAGAAGCATCTCACTGAAATTAAAAAGAAAAAACTGGCATGTGATTTAAAAGATTTTGCAACAGGGCACATTTTCCTGGGCTGATGAGAGAACGGAAATCCACAGCTCGGGTTATGCACGTGCAGTCAAAGGAACTTTGACATCTAACAACCAGAACTGTGCTTCAACCAATGAATCAGCAATAGTGGGTCGCACCGATGGGCGTGTACAGTTGAGCGACAGAATGGCGCCACGATCTAATGATGTGCTTAATCGTTCCTCAAGCTTTCCTACTTCAATGGATAGTGCTCCTTGTATGATGGAAGGACTCAATACCAACAGTGCTACTGCTACGAGTAGCGTGATGTCTAGCACCCCTTTTTTACGGCTAATGGAACCGGAATTGTTGAAGGTGAAGGAGAAAGGGTGTTCAGCGAGTCGGACTCGCTTCAGCAAGAAGACAGAACCTGGAAGCACCAGAAATGGAACAAATGGTGCTGATCAAAGTACGCAAAATTTAGTGCTCAGTTTGTCTAGTTGTATTTTGTCTGCTGAACAATTCAATGTTTTAAATTAAGGTCTTAATTTTATACCATCAGGACATTCTTATTTAACAGAGGTTTTGAATGATTTGCGATTGTTTACTAGAAATTTGTCTTAGACTCTGTTTTGGTAATAATGCTAGGAATGTGGTTGATTTTAAGAAACCCAGTACATTTGCACCTATAAACCCGCCTTTAGTTGAAACGTTTTACAAACTATGTCAGGATGACATTTGAGTATTTTTCGAGTAAAAGGAATCTTGGTTTTAAGAATCTTAGTAAGACCTGCTGACAAGGGTGGCGGAATAGTAGTCTTTGATACTATTCATTACACCAATGCCATCTTGGATATGATTAATGACACTACTAATTGTCACTTACTGATTTACAAGTTCAGAGATTAATAGCAGAAGTACAACAGTGCATTGAGAATTTATTAATGGAGGGTTCTATTGATTAACAAAAAACAACGCCAGTTCCACAAAAGGTTTAATCCAGCTTAGCGCCTCGGCATAATAGCCTTCAATGAGTACAAGTTACAAAAACACACCCACTCCAATATATACTATAATTAATTAAGCAATTACATAAATTAATCAATTCCTCCATATAGTAATTCTACTATCATTCATTTTTCTGAAATGATACATTTCTCTATTCAAGAAATGTTAAATTCAACTAATAATGGTCAACGGTTATATAATATGATGAAAAATGAATGGAATGCTATGAAAAATCTTTCTACTAGACATGATATTGCTATTAAAAAATCCGATAAAGGAAATAAAATTGTAATATTGAATAATAAGCAATATTTAGAAATGTGTATGGAACATTTAAATGACCCTTTAACATATGAAGTTAGTGATTATGATAAATATTCTACAGCCATGAAAGAATGCACTAATTTGTTGGATAAAGGTGTTAGATTAGGATATATTTCCAAAGATGACCTTGATAAAAAATTTTGTTTAGAGAATTGTAATTTAGCTACTTTTTATTGTCTCCCAAAACTTCACAAAAATATGATAAATCCACCGGGTCGTCCTATTGTTTCGGCAAGTAATTATTTTTGTCGGAACATGGGTATTGTTGTTCATAACTACTTGTTATCATATGTGCAAAAATTAGAGTCCTATATTAGAGACTCTTTTGATTTTATTGATAAAATAAATGATATTATTTGGACAGATAATATGTTTTGGGTTAGTGTAGATGTTGTGAGTTTATACACTAACATCAAACACTCAGACGGATTGCAAGCATTATTTTATTTTTTAGGCGATAATCCTACCACCCATTTTATAATGGACTTGACTTCCTTTTGTCTTTCTAACAATTTTTTTAGTTTTAATCAAGTTATTTACCACCAATTAAAAGGTACTGCTATGGGGGCATCTTTTGCCCCCATGTATGCAAACCTCTTTATGGGTAAGTTTGAGTTGGAGTATGTGTATACCAATAAATTTTATAAAAATCATGTTCTGTTATACTACCGCTATATAGATGATTTGATTTTTCTTTGTAGAGGTGGTAGTGAATACATTCATGAGTTTTTTTCAGATCTTAACAATAATAGATATAATTTACACTTTGATGGTTTGCAGTTCGGCAGTAAAGTTCATTATTTAGATATTTTATTATCTGGAGTGGTAGGTGATCAGATTTATACCACGGTGTACCGCAAATTTATTGATGGTAACCAGTTCCTATTAGGAACTAGTTGTCACCCTCCACACACTTTGTCTGCTTTACCTTATGGAGAAATTATCAGATTATCTAGATTATGTAATAACGAATTAGATTTAGAAAAAAATATTTATGATTGTATTATTATGTTCTTAAAAAGAGGATATAGCATGGAAATATTAAATTCATGTATTAATAAACTATTGGATAAAAATAATTGTAGAGACGTTAATAAATTTATGATTAATAATAATAGAGAAGATTGTAACTTTTCCCCCTATGTTAATAAAGTTAATGTTATTAGTGGGAATAATAAATGTTTAAAAGCTTCTACTCAAGAAATACAAGATATTTATTTTGTTACTATTTATAATGTATGTAGTAATAGAATTTGGGATATTATTAAATATTTTTGGAAATTCTTGATTTCAGATAAAAATCTTTATAAATTTTTTCCAACTATTCCTAAAATATCCTTTAAAAGAGGTCAAAATCTATCTGATAAATTAATAAAAACTTATTATATTTCTCCCTCTGACAAGGTGTATCACAATTTAGATATATTTGGTACCAGTATTTGCGGCCATTGTAGTATATGTAAATATGTAAAATTATATTTTGATAATATTAATGGAATTTTATTTAGGCCTAATAATAATTTTTCTTGCAATTCTGTAGGGGTTATTTACTGCATTAGATGTCCATGTAAATTGTATTATATAGGTGAGACAAAGAGAAAATTTAAAACTAGAATGCAAGAACATATTAGAGATATAAAAAGAGGAGTATTAACCAGTCCAATTGCTTCTCATTTTATGGAATGTCATAATAATAATGTTGAATTATTTGAATGTTGTATTTTAGAAAAAAATTTTATTAAGAAAGGTGATGATAGATTAATTAAAAATATTTTGTTATTTAAAGAGACTATTTACATTTTGAAATATAATACGATGTCACCTAATGGTTTAAATTTAGAAATAAACTGGAAAAGTTTATTATAAGTTTTTATTATCTTTATTGTTAGTCTTTCTGAATATTAGAAGTTCTCTCTTTAAATAATATTCTGTTTCTTGATTGATTAATTTATGTAATTGCTTAATTAATTATAGTATATATTGGAGTGGGTGTGTTTTTGTAACTTGTACTTATTGAAGGCTATTATGCCGAGGCGCTAAGCTGGATTAAACCTTTTGTGGAACTGGCGTTGTTTTTTGGCTGATGCCGTTTTTTCCCTTTTTTTGTTGCTTGTGATTCTATTGATTAACAGTTGTATGATTACTTTTTATTAGAGCACCCTGCAATACCTTATATTCATGGACTCCCAAAGCTACATAAGAATTCCTTTAATCCACCTATGCGACCAATAGTATCTGGCAGAGGGTGGGTTACAGAGACACTTTAAATCTATGTTGAAAAACAACTTTGTCCTATACTCGATAAAGTTGATTATGTTTTAAAGAACACTAAACATTTCTTACGGAGATTAGATGAATGGAGGTTAAGTGAATTTAACAATCAAATATTGTTAGTTACCATGGATGTTACTTCACTTTTCAATTGTATCCCTAATGACATAGGTGTTGATTTGTCAGGCTTTTTTTAGCACAGCATAGTGTGTATAATACTATTAAGGTACATATGATTTGCTCTCTGCTAGGTATTATTTTGGACCATAATTTATTTGTTTGAAGGTTCTTACTATTTACAACAAATGGGCACAGTTTGTGCAAATAGCTACGCCAACATTGTCATGACTCAGTGGGAGTCTGAGTTTGTGTTTAATGATATTTTTTTCCAGATTTATCCTCCATTATAGTCATTTTGCGGACAATGTTTTCTTTATTTGGGGCAATGACTACTGTTCATTATGTGAGTTTGTTGCATATCATAGCAGCATGAATTTTTTGAAGTTTACATTTAGCTCTTCCAATAAAAGGATTTCATTTTTGGATGTGCAGGTTGTTTTGGCCCTAGATGGTATTGAGACAGAGATTTATACTAAATCCTGCAAGACTAATAACATCTTACATGCTAGGAGCATGCATCCTAAATCCATTAAGAAAAATGTGTTGAAAGGGCAATTTTATAGATCAGCTAGGCTGCACACAAAAGATAGCTGTATGTATGAATCTTTTGAAGGAATTTCCAATAACTTTAGACATAAAGGCTATTCACAATATGGTATTTGTGAAGCACAAGACAAGGTTGTCTTCATTTAGGGACACTCGTTTGAGGCCTTATTTGAATTCAAATATGGACCTGGTAAATAGTAAGGCAGAGAATCAGTCAAGTAAAACTAGAATGTGCCTTACTTTCTCGAATGATTCTTCTGCTATATGTGATATCATTAGGAAACATTGGAAATTACTACAATCTGATGTTAAATGTAAGCAAGTGTTGGGAGAGACACTACACTTCACTTTTAAGAATCAGAAGTGTCTTAAGAGATTGCTTTGTTACAAGTCCAACAGAGCTACTGGCAATAGTAATACAGGAGGTAAGTTAGGGAGACTCCCTTATCAGAGATGCACCATGTGTGCTCACATTAATAATGATGATATATTTGTACATCCTGTGACTGGGCAGGTGTATGAACTTAGTCACTGCTGATTGTAATACAATGAATATTGTCTATTTAGCTTCTTGTGAATTCTGCAAAATGTTTTATGTAGGTAAAACAAATGGGTGTTTAAGGGACCGGATACGTGAGAATCTGTACAGCATTCAGAAAAATGATAGTAGAAATGCACATGCAAAACATGTTGCTTTAAATGGGCAGTGATCACTATTTTAAATTTTTGGTTTTGGAGATGTCAGTTTGGTGTTAGGGGTGGTGACTTGACTAACAAAACAGAATGTCAAGAGATAAAATGGATGTTACTTTTGCAAGCAACAGGCATTAAGGGGTTAAATGCGTTCATTCCCCTTAAACCCATTTTGAAGTCATGTGATTTGCAGCATTAATTGTTAGTATTATTTAAATTGTAACTGTTTAGTAAAGTTTTAGATCTGATGAAGTACCATGCTGGGTACGAAAGCGCTAATCTTTTTTGTTTTTAAAGAGTATTTTTAACAGTGTGTTTCATTAAATATTTTTGCACTACTGCAGTTTGTTTTTTTCAGTTCAAGTATTTTCCTACCGGATTTTGCCCCATCTTCTTGTTTGTTTTATTTTAAATACTTTCCTCACTCAATGTTCCCAGTGCATTTTTTTTTTGTTTAATGGTGTCTCTCACTTTATTTCAAATCCTTTGTCTTTTTCATCATTTCCTTCTGGAAATCTGGAAAGGCCTTCTGAGAAAATATCTGCTGAAGTGTCCATAATTTGCTGTTCTGCATTTGTTGTTTTAGTTTGTGTGTTGTAATTGTAATGAAAAGTCATTATCCACCCAGACCATTGTGTCACCAGTCTTTAGAAATATTCCCCTTCTCCACAAAATAGAATCTTCCTTCAGCTCATGTGTCTGCTGTTTATTCAGTCAGGGCTGGCGTCACCATAAAGGCAAATTAGGCATTCGTGTAGCGTGCAGATCATGAGGGGGCGCAGCCGGGTGACTCATAATAACTCTCTAATTTAGTGTAGCGAGTGTTTGCAGAATTTGCAGCATCTTGCATGCGTGCTTAAGTTCCACTTTAACAA
Organism: Protopterus annectens; assembly: GCF_019279795.1. Classification (NCBI taxonomy): domain Eukaryota; kingdom Metazoa; phylum Chordata; order Ceratodontiformes; family Protopteridae; genus Protopterus; species Protopterus annectens. The sequence goes on from NC_056725.1 coordinate 1,707,388,903, forward strand.
AAAAAAAAAAAGCACACCTTACAGTCCGGATTAAATCGAGAGACTGTAAGGATCCAAGTCTGATTGGATTGTTTAGTCAGCAGCCACATACGTGACGTGGCTGCTGATTAGTCCTGTTGCTCTCTTGCTCTCTTCCCATGCTTTGCATTGGGTAATGCAATGAGCAAGCATGAGAGAGCGGCAGCGGAGTGTTTTTCTGAGGCATGCATGAATTTTTATTACTGCAAATTGAAAAATAATCCACATTGACAGGCAACTAGTTTCTTTTCAGGTAACTGAAAAAAAAAATAATGGGTTCTTTTGACTTTTATGGTGTTTTTTTCAGCAGGGCCAACCAGATATACATATTGCATTTTTTTTCCTGGCAGGGCCAACCAGATCCTACATATTGCATTTTTTTTCCTGACAGGGTCGACCAGATAATTTATATATTATTTTTGGCAGGATCGACCAGATGCTGTTTAAAATGAAAAGGTAGACTGGTGACATATTTGTTCTTTGTTTCTAACATCCTGGACCTGGAGTTTGGCAGCAAGGTCAACTAGATCATAGTAGAAGATGAAGTCTGCAGTGGGCTGGCTGTTTTGGGGGCAGTTTGAGATTTTATAACACTCCTGGCATGGTCAGCCAGATACTAATACTAGGTAAGGGTTAGGTAGTGTGTGTGGTTTGAGGGATGTTGATGACTTTATTTAAAAAAAATAAATAAAAAAAACATATCCTCGCAGGGTTGACCAGATGCTAGGGATGCAATGTGTTTTGGGGACTGTTGATTTTTTTTTTTTTGTAATACACTGGCATGGTCAACCAGAGACTAGTGGTCTGTGTGTTTTGGGGGCTGTTGATGGCTTTTTATACTGTGCTGGCAAGGTTGACCAGATAACTGGCGATGCAGTTTTTTTTGTACTGTAATACACTGTCTGGCATGGTCAACCAGATACTAATGGTCTGTGTGTTTTGGAGGCTGTTGATGACTTTCTTTACTATTATTATTATATATATTTTTTAATTTAATTTCCTGGCAGGAGTCAGAGATACTAGATGTTGTTCGTGTTTCACTGTTGCAGTTATCGCCTGTGGGTTATCCCTGCTGTGGTAGCCCTCAGCTGGCCCGAATACCAGGGTCAGTGTTTTTCTGTATCAGCTGCTGTCTCTTGTTGACTGACATCAGGTCATCAGTGCTATAAAGCAAGTCAGCAGATGCTATTGCATCAGTCTTTCTTGCCGTGGAGCCCATAGCAGAAGCAGTTAGCAAGTGTGCCAGTCAGTCACTACCAGAGTTTGAGTTACAGCTGAAAACGTATAAAGCTAAGTACCCCGTTGGGGATCCTTTTTTCTTGCACGAACAGATGTCCAAAAAAGTTAACAATCGTCTCACCTGTGGAAAGCAGATCCCACATGGAGACTTCCAATCATTCTGCATCACTTGTTTAGGCCCAGACCACAACATCCCTCGTTGCCAGTTCTGTGCCCTCTTCAACGCAAGAATTATTCATCATAGAGCTCTTATTGTAGACGGGTATTTTTGTCTTCCATTTTAAAATTCCAAAATGGCGTCCATCAGCCAACAATCCATAAAGACAGAGACAGACCACACAAGGCTAAGCCTTCCACCAACTCTACCGCTAAGCAGGTCATCAGTTCTCCGAAATTCAGTGAGGCGCTTTAGCAGCCCCTGATGCCCGATATGATATCTACGCAGGCCTCCACCGAAACCCTTTCGGAGTCTGGTATGCTGCAGAAATCTCCATCTTCCAAGCCTTTGGTTTGTCTCTGCCTCGGTTGGGACCAGAGCTGTGATGCAGGCACTGGCTTCCGAGGAGGCCTTTCGCACTACCAAATCTAGACAAAAACTGACATCTTCTCATCCGACTACCATTTCTCTCAGACCGATGGAATACTCTTAGACCTAGAAGCCAGGCCACTCCTAGAAAATCTACCTCTAGCCACCATCTTACTCCTGCTCCACCACCCCAAGCCCAAATGCTTAAAATCGCGGAGGATCTTATCTCCTTTATCAGGGGCAGTCAGGCCACAACTTCCACAACCCCCCCCCCCAGAAGACCTTTCCTTTGGGGAAACCCTTCACACCCTCAGGGAACATTTCCACTGGGAATCCCAGGACTTCCCTTAGTCTAAGAAAAGACTAAGAGTTTCTAGACCTGCCCCAACACAGACCCTTGGCCATCCCCCCATCTTAGAGGTGGTGGATGATGTTTTCCATGAATCTAGCTTAGCCCCTGCCACCCTCCCACCTGCTCCCAGTAAACCTGACCGGTATTAGAGTACCAGAGTCTCACAAATACCTGTACAGAAATTCTGCTGCAGACCCCAGAGGTCATTACACAGGGGGACCTAAAGGAGCTAAAGGCTAGTTCTGCTAAGAATCCTATTCCTTCTGAGAAGGATTCCAGAGCTCTGGACAGATGGGGTAAAAAAGTATACACCTCTGCAACCTTAGCTATCAGAGCACTCACCTGTCAGTTCCATATGTTAAAATATCAACACCACACTTTGGAATTATTAAAACAAAAGATTTCAACCTTTCCTGACTGCCAGTTTGAAAGAGTTAGCAGGTTTAGTGCACTTAAAGTGGCCAAACACTCATTGCACTGTGGATATGACACCCTAGAAGCCTCAAGCAGGGCAGCAGTGTCAGGATCTGTCATTATGAGACATGCATGGTTGAAGGAACAATCTCTCCCTGATCATGTCAAGTCTAAATTATTTGATGCACCCTTGGATAAGGACCGCTTGTTTGGAGCAAAAGCAGAAGAGGTGCTTAAAAAGATGGAAGACAAAGCAAAATCAATGCAAACAGTAAAAGATTTCTTTCAGGTACAACCTCCTAGGTTCAGCAGGAATTTTCCCTCTAAGCACTGGTCCTTTCCTACACCTAGCAGGCAAGGGCAAAGTAAGTCCCGCAGGGACAGACCACCCAGGCCCCTATCCCAGGGACAGCAGAAAACCAAACAGTGGACCACTTCCTCCCTGAAGGCATGGAGTTCTAAGCCATCCCTCTATGGCAAAAACTTTCAATGACTCCCCCTCCCCCCTCTGCCTTCCTTTCACTCACCAAAAGCTAGGAGGAAGGCTCTCCCTCTGCAAAGAAAATTGGCTGGCTGTTACAAAAGGCCATTGGGTCTTAAAGATCATTTTTCAGGGATACAAATTCTCTTTCAACAAACTCCCAATTCCAAGAGGGTACCCAGACTTTCCTCCCAAGTCAGTGGGCAGAGTATCCCAAGGGGCAGTAGAACCTGTCTCCTCAGATCAAACAGGCAAAGGCTTTTATTCCTGACAATTTCTTGTTTCCAGAAAAGAAGGCACTTGCCCCCCCCCCCATCCTGGATCTATCCATTCTGAACACCTCCCTGGTCGTCCCCAAATTCAAAATGCTAACTTTGCAGTAGCTGCTGCCTATGCTGACAAAAAATACCTGGTTAGTGACTCTAGACCTAAAAGATGCCTACCTCCACATCCACATAAGGGAATCCTGCAGGAAATTCCTGCACTTCAGAGCAGGCTCACAACACTTTTAGTTCTCTTTGCTACCCTTTGGGTTATCTACTGCTCCCAGGGTATTCACCAAATGCTTAGCCATGGCCATAGGATTTTGCAGACAGAGAAATATACAGATTTACCCTAACTAAGATGACTGCCTCATTCAGGCAGGGTGCAAAGAAAAGCTGCTCCAGGACATCCTCTTTGTCAAAACCCTCCTAACCTCCGTAGGGTTCACCATCAACGAGAAGAAATCAAAGTAAACACCCTCCAGGAAAATCATTTTCTTGGGAGCTCTGATGGAAAGAGCATGCAAAATGGCCTTCCTATCCCCAGAAAATCAGAGCTTCCTGCCTCTACTTTACCCAGCTGGCTTCCAGAAGTCACTTCACTGTGAGAAGTTCCTGCAAGCCTTGGGGTACATGGCATCTTGCATCCTCCTAATTCCTCTGGCCAGGCCTCAGAAGAAAACTTCAGTGGTATCTAAAGAACCTTTGGTGTCAGCACACTCTGCCTCTAGAGACCTCTGTCCTTCTGATCCCCTGTATAAGGGCTGAGTTTCTCTGGTGGGCAGGGGCCTGTGTCGTGACCAAGGGTATTCCCTTCATCCTCCACCCATCCAGGTAGACCATCACCACCGACGCGTCAGACATTGCTTGGGCCGCTCACCTAGCAGGCAGGTGCACCCAAGGTCTTTGGGATGCCCAGCACCTTCCCTTACACATCAGCTAGAAGAAAGTGATGGCAGTACAAAAGGCTCTGACATCATTTAAACCTCATCTCAGGACAGGGGTTCTTCTTATCAAAACAAACACCACCACAGTAATGTGGTACATCAACAAACAGGGAGGGACCCAATCTTACTCTCTGTGCAGGCTAGCCATAAACCTCTGGCTGATAGTCCCAAGGAGGAGGCTACACCTAATAGCCCAATACCTACCAGGGATCAACACCCTGGCAGACCACTTAAGCAGAAATTTACTGGACCCCCACGAATGGCAGCTCCACAGAAAAATCTTTTTGCGAGTCACTCAGGAGTGGGGAACTCCGGAGGTGGATCTCTTTGCTTTGTACCTCAACCACCAGCTGAAAAAATTCTGTACTATGGAGTATCACCACCTAGAATGGAAGGTGGATGCCTTGACCTTCCCCGGAACTCCCTCTTTGTGTACGCTTTCCCTCCTCTGCCTCTTATTCCCAAGGTACTGATCAAGATAAGGGAGGAGAGACCAAAGGCCATCCTCATTGCTCCAGATTGACCCAGACAATGTTGGTACCCCTTTACTGCGCAGCCTGACATTGCAGCCTCCCAGGCAGCTTCCCCGATCTCAGACTGCTTGACTCAGGTGGGGGGGGAATGCGGCACCCAGACTTGCAGACTCTCAAACTGTCAGCATGGCTAATACTCTAAAGGAAATAAGCAAACAGGTCCTAGACATTATCACAGAGGACAGAAGGCCCAGCACCAGAAAATCTTACGGAGGGAAATGGAAAAGATTCTGCTCCTGGAGCCAGTCCAGTGGGGGCAGTTCCTCACAACCTTCCAGACCTCTTATCCTGGACTACCTAGCAGAGTTACTCAATAATAGCCTCTCCTTCTCTTCTATTAAAATCCATGCCTCAACCATTTCGTCTCATTTCGATACAGCTCAACCCCTGTTCTCACATCCTTTGATTAAACAGTTCTTCAGAGGGGCTTCTAATATCAGACCTCCCAGAAGGCCACCCACGCCAGCCTGGTACCTGAATTATGTTTTGGAAAAACTAACCTTACCACACTTCGAACCTGCTGCTTCAGCAGAACTGAGATATCTCTCCTGAAAGACTGCTTTCCTACTAGATACCACCTCAGCCAGAAGGATTTCAGAACTTCAGGCAGTGATGGCCATTGAGCTCTTCATCATTTTCCATGCAAACAGGGTCTCCCTAAGGACTAACCCCTCCTTTATGCCCAAGGTGGTATCTAATGTGACTCTCAACCAGGCCATACATATACCCATCTTCTTTCCTAACCCTAAAAACAGGGGGAAAGAATTCTGCACTCACTAGACATGCACGGACTGCTCAGATACTACCTGGACCGTACTAAACCCTTCAGGAAAACAGACCAACTTCTTGTCAGCTTTTCCCCAGGGGCAGAGGGGAAGCCCATTTCCAAGCAAACCATTTCCAAATGGATATCGCACTGTATCCATTTCTGCTACAGATTACATGGGAAACCACCCCCTAAGTCTATTTGTACCCATTCCACTTAGGGCTGCCTCCACTTCCACAGCATTCCTCAGAGGAGTTCCCACCAGGGACGTCTTGGAAGCTGCCACCTGGACGTCTGTCCATACCTTCACACCTACCTTTTTACTCTAAGGCTAGGGCAGGGTTTGCCTTTGCAGTTCTGCAGAGCATGCTGACCCATGCCTAGGTCTCTTACTAATCCTACCACCCCTCTCCTCAGCTTTGGGAATCCTCCCACAGGTGATGATTGCAACAGTGAAACACGAAGAACATAGTACAGTTGTGTACACTTACCATAAATGTAGATGTTTGAGTGTATTCACTGTTGAAGTCCTGGTTTACCTCCCTCCTTCCGCCTGATATCCTCTTTCCTTAGGGAGACATAAGCTTCTTACGGTGGCTTTTAGCCACCAGGACCACTTTACCATATTTCCTTGGGTTTCTGACTGGTTAGGGCAAGAAAAACTGATGTAATGACATCAGCTGCCTTGCTTTATAGCACTGACGACCTGATGTCTGTCAGCAAGTGACAGCGGCCGATGCAGAAAAACATTGACTCTGGTATTCGGGTCGGCCGAGGGCTACCACAGCAGGGATAACCCACAGGTGATGACTGCAACATTCTACACTAAAATCTACATTTATGGTAAGTGTACACAAATGTACTGTCTGAAGTGTGTTCTAGGGAGCCGTTTAAGGACGACATGTTTTTCTAACCTAATATGGTTTTGTAGGAGTAGTCAAGATAAATAGGACGGTTAAAGTGTTGCTGAAACAAACTGTACTCTTGAATGAGTAAAGTGTTTATTGGTGAACTGAAGTAAGATCACATGCAGGTTCTTGGCTATGTGATGTGAAAGAAATACAGTAATGTAACCGTGGCCTTTTATTTTCATTGTTTTAAACATTGTAGGCTCAAAGCATATTCTCTGGGTAGGCAGGTGGAATGGGGGCAATGCTTGTAAGCAAATAAAATGACTCCATTTCTGTCTTGCTTTGCAAGAGTAATGTGCATTTTAGTGAAGTAAGATCGACCACAAGCTCTGAACTCTTAAGTATTGTTTGTGTGGAAAAAAAGTATACATAATGAATGTCGTCTTTTTTTATTGCTGAAACATTAAGTTGTGATTATGTGCAATAAATGTCAGATCTGAAGTAGTTAACTTCATTTGATCAGCAATCTGTGGGTATAGGATCCGACCTGGATCCGAGCCGGCAGCTTTCCAAGCTAAAGATCCGAGCTCTCAGCTCCTCCCCCCTTACCCATAATACCCTACTACCTCCCTCCAGTCCTCAGATCTCATTTGCCGCAGCTTCTGAAGCATAAGGGACGAGCTCTTAGCATTTTAGCTGAGAGGAATTTAGGAGATTTTTTGCTAAAATTATAGCGATTTTTGTGTGCGAGTGTGTGTAGTAGACCCGTAGTTAAGTTAAATCGTTTTTTAATTACTTTTAGTGGTAAATTAGTGTTTTCCCTTCCCCTTACTGTGTATGTTAGGGTGTGTGATGGCCAAGGGCCCTAAGGCCATTTTTTCAAAATGTGCTGAGTGTGGTCATAAGCTGTCCCCAGTGGATGGCCACACTCAGTGTGTTCTCTGGCTGGGGGTAGCCCACTTAACATTGGGCTGCCAGATTTGTGCGGCCTTCAACCCCCGAGCTCTGAGGGACAGGAGGAACAAGCTAATCCTGGTGGGACTCTTGACCCCAGATTCTTCTTCCTCCTCTCCCTCAGTGGCGCCAGTCACAGCTGCGACTGTCCAGCCTTCAGCTCCCCCTCCCCTGGCTGGGACTCAACCTCCCGCTGTTTCCCAGGGAGAGGGGGACTCTTCTAAGAAAGAGAAGAGGCATAGAGAGAAGGAAAAGGAGAGCGATAGGCACAAGAGTCATAAGCGGCGGGCCGAATCAGCCCCTTCGGCTCTGCTGGCTAAATTGATTTGTTCCCCCGTGAGGGTTTCCAGGTCTTCCCCCTTTCGGCTCCGTTCCCCACGCTTCTCTCCGGAACCAGAGAAGGAGTCCCGGTCACCTTCGAGGTCGTCTAGGTGGCCTTCCCGGCCTGCCTCGATGACTTCTATGTCTACCAGGAGTCTGTCTGACGCAGATATGGACCGGATGATGCGTCGATTCCTGGAGGCCCAGATGCAGATGGGAGTGCTCCTGCCTCCTCCCCCCCCCCCCCTCCGGGGGAGCTCGGCCCCCTTCTTTGCACTCATTGCTTCTTCTCAGATCCACTATCTGGTTTCAGAGCCGTCTGATCCGAGTCGTCTCGGAGCTGGGGAGTCGACATCGATAGTAGTTGCTACTTCGCCGGCCTTACCCTCTAGTTTGTCTGGTCATCTTTCGGATCCAAGCTCTCGGGGCTGAGAGCCAAGCTTCGGATCCGCAGGGGTGAGTGTGTTTTCAGCTCCATTGCTGTCGGAGCACACTTCCCTTTCAGGTCCGATCGCGTCAGCTCCGGCACCGGTAGTCACATCGGAGCCGAGGGGACTACTCTCGGAGCCAGGGGAGAGTAGTTCACCTTCGGCTTTCGACGTGGTGGAGAGGGTGCTGTCGAGGAGTTTGAAGTCCCCGGTCCATGCTACGGATCCACCCTTCACTCCCTCGCATATGGGCCTGTCTTCTATCTTCCGGCCCCAGGGACAGCCTGCGTCTGCGCCTCAGTTAGTTCCCGTAGAAAAACATGACCCCGTTGGTGAGCCCTCCTTGGATAGTCCTGCCGAGGAGGTCCCTCACAAACGAAAGTGTAAGAGGAGGCACTTGGACTCCCCCGAGTCCCTCACAGAGGACACAGACTTAGAGGAAGGGGAAGGTTCCCCCAGGTCACCCCCAGAAGACGTCTCCTTTGGAGACATTATGGAGATGCTGCGCATAAGAGAGGGGTGGTCAGCCCAGAAACCTTCCTCGGAAGAGTCTGTTTCTGGAGGCGTTTGACGCAGGCCCGTCTACCTCTTGGGTGTGTCCCCGGCCGACCCCCTGGTAGACTTGATTACTACCAGGGCTTGGAAGGAGCCGGACACTGTGGAGCCAATCCCTAGGAGACTGGATAAAATCCTTAGTCCCCCTTCTGACAAGCCAGCGTGGAATAAAGGTTCCCCGGTAGATGCCATGGTGGTGGCGGCTGCCACCAAGAAGGAACTGGCACAAGAAAGTTCCTCGGTCCATCCTCCTGATAAGGAGTCTCGGACGATGGACCGCATTGGAAAGTGGATGTTTGCTTCAGCCATCTTTTCTATAAGGGCGCTGAATTATCTGGCACACGTCATTAGGCTTCAGCAGGATATGATGAGTACACTGGGTCTCCCCCAGAGTCCATGGCGGCTGAGGACAAACAAACCTTCTCGGCTTGCATGGCCACTCTAAAATCAATATCTAACACTTCTGTGCGGCTTCTCTCCCATGCTATGGAGGGGCGGCTAGAGCCAGTGGAGCAGGGGTCACCTTGCGGCACCACACCTGGCTCCGTATTTGCGGAACCCTTCAAGGCGTCCTTCGCGAACACTCCCTTTGACGGTTCTACCTTATTCGGCAAAACCGTCCACGACACGCTACTCCAGAGCGAGAAAGATGGGAAGATGCTGTCTGCCGTCGGAATCCACTTCTCTGCTCCTCAAAGGTCCTTCTCAAGGAACCAGAGAGGACAAAAGAAGATGTGGTTCTGGAAGTCTCAGCAGTCCCATCCTGCTCTGGACCCTTCGTCCTTCAGAGGCAGGGGAGGACAAGGTGGAAGCCGGCCCAGAGGCAGAGGGGGGCTGAAGAATTACAGGTCGAGAACCATTCTCCGACCGACCCGCGCAGCAGCCCTTAGGGGTTGCTCGACTGTCCCTCTCTGGAGGCAGTTGGGGGGCGTTTTTCAGAGCATCTACCAAGTTGGGAGTCCATTACTATAGATCGCTGGGTGCTCCGAATAATATTCAGAGGTTAGTCTATTCCCTTCATGAATCTTCCCCCGCTAGGGAAGCACCTCCCCGATGTCCCACCCAATCGGAGGGAGGCTGCGGCTTCAGAAATAAAGAAATTACTAGAAAAAAAGGGCCATCCAGTACATCCCCACAGAGCAGTCCGGGTTGGGCAATTACTCCAGGTTCTTTTTGGTGCCAAAAAAGACAGGGGACTTAAAGCCAGTTCTCGACCTGTCAACTTTGAACTTGTTCATTGCCAAAGAGAAATTCCAGATGGTCACTCTACAATCTATTCTCTCCCTTCTGCAGGAGAATGACTGGATGTGCTCCATAGACCTCAAGGATGCGTACTACCGCATTCTCATGGACAGACGATCCAGGAGGTTTCTCCGCTTTCAGCTGGAGGCCAGTCATTATCAGTTCAGGATTCTTCTGTTCGGCCTCACCACAGCCCCCAGGGTGTTCACCAAGGTCATGGCAGTTGCGGCAGCCCACCTGAGACTTCAGGGAATTCAGGTCTTCCTGTACCTAGACGACTGGCTCCTCACCGCCCCCACCAGGCATCTACTCTGTTCTGCCAGGGATTATTCTTTACTCTTGGCCCATCACCTAGGCATTACCATAAATTTCAGGAAGTAGTCTCTTCATCCTGTTCAGGTTCTGGATTTCATAGGGGCCAGGATAAACACGCTTCAGTCCAAGGCCTTTTTGACAGCGGACAGGTTACGCACCTTGTCACTCCGTGTAATAGCACTTCTACAGTCCCCAGCCCCACCCGCAGAATTAGTCCTGAGAGCCCTAGGATCCATGGCAGCAGCCATCAGCCTTTCACCTCTTGCCCGTCTGCACATGAGAGTCCTTCAGTGGACCCTTCAGGTCCAGTGGTCCCTCCTCCTACACCCATTGGATTTACCGATTCCCCTAAGCAGGGTTTGCAGGAACTCCCTTCGTTGGTGGCTTCATTCCCGAGAGCTTCAGGAAGGGAGACCATTCGTGATGCCTCAACCCCAAACCACGCTGACCATGGATGCTTCTCGCCTCAGGTGGGGAGAACATTGCATGGGCAGAACCGTCCAAGGCACGTGGGCCCCTGTAGAGACTGTACTGCATATCAGTGTTCTGGAGATGAGGGTGGTGCTTTTAGCGTTGCAAGCCCTTCAGGACCTTTTTCCTCTGGAGACTATTGCAATTCAGACAGACAACATGGCGGTAGTCTGGTACATCAACAAACAGGGAGGAACCAGGTCTTACCCTCTTTGTCGAGAGGCTATGAGAGTTTGGGAATGGGTGATTTCCACCAACCGTTTTCTGATAGCAACGCACATTCCGGGTCAGTCCAACATTCTAGCAGACAAGCTGAGTCGTTCTATCCTCACACCTTATGAGTGGTCTCTCAACCCCTTAGTAGCGAAACAGATCTTCCTCAGATGGGGTCAGCCTTGCTGCGATCTCTTCGCGTCTCCTTCAAATGCAGAAATGCAGCTAATTTTTTGCTTTAATTTCCCCACCGGTGGAGAGTCCCAGCGAAGCTCTGGTTCATGCTTGGCCACCTGGTCTTCTTTATGCTTATCCTCCTCTTCCACTAATAACAACATTTCTGCAGAAAGCTCGTCGGTTGGGGAGCAAAATAATCCTCATAGCCTCATTCTGGCCTCGTCAGATCTGGTTCCTGTATATGCGGTCTCACATCATAGCTCCTCCTTGGGTCTTAGATCCCATTCCAGATCTGATTTCTCATCCTTCGGGATTGCAGACTCTGAACCTGAATGACTTCAAGCTCACGGCTTGGTTGATCCAGTTCCACTAGTGGCTAGGACTCCCGGTAGCTCGTCTTCTGTAAAATCTATTCTGGTAGTGGCACATAAACCCTCTATCAGGAAGATCTACAAGAGTAAATGGAAGCATTTTTCCATCTGGGCCAAACATAGGGATTTGAATCCTTTTACAGCTCCCATTCCAGCAGTTCTTGAATTTCTGTCCCACATTTTCCATCAAGAGGCCAGTTCTTTACTGTGAAGGTTCGAATGGCTGCCATTTCTCATTTCCACATCGGGGACAACCTTGGACCCTTAACTTCCTCGAAGATATGCAAGACCTTCTTGAAAGGCACCTTTCTGTTGAGACCTCCGGTCAAGAATGCGGTTCCCCCATGGGACTTAACTTTAGTTCTTCAGGCTCTAACTGGTCCACCCCTTGAACCTGCAGCTTCCGTTGACTTAAAATTCTTATCTTGGAAAACTGCCTTCTTGATTGCAATTACTTCAGCTAGAAGGGTATCTGAACTTCAAGCCCTTTGTACAAAACCCCCATACCTGGTCTTCCATAAGGATAAGAGTATCTCTCAGGACTAATCCTTCATTCTTGCCTAAAGTGGTCTCCGAGGCCAATATCAATCAAACCATCAATTTGCCTGTTTTCTTCCCCTTACTTTCAAAACAAAGGGGAATACAGACTGCACTTGTTGGATGTGCATAGACAATTGTGATTTTACTTGCAAAGGACAGCTACTTCTCGCAAATCGGAGCAGCTTTTTGTGTCTTTTTCTAAGCCATCATTAGGCAAGCCAGTTACTAAAGTTACCTTGGCTAGATGGATATCCCACTGCATCTTACACGCGTATACAGCTTCCGGTCAGCCAGAACCCTTGGGGGTTCATGCTCACTCTACCTGTTCTATGGCTACGTCTGCAGCATTTTGGTCAAGAGTTCCCTTAGATGACATCTGTTCAGCGGCTACTTGGGCCTCTTCTCATACCTTAATTTCTCATTACAAGTTGGATCAGATATCCAGAGGTAGGGCAGCCTTTGGCTCCGCAGTTCTCCAGAATATCCTTCCTTGAGGACCTCCCAGGTTTTTGGTAGCTGGAGACTCCGTCCCACAGGTTGCTGATCAGATGAAGTTAACTACTTCAGATAAAGAAGTTATGTACTCACCATAACGTTCCATCTGAGTAGGTAACTTCATTTGTCAGCAACCAACCCCCCCTCCTTCCCCCTAGCCTGTTTTGTGGTCATATTCATAACGGAATGTTTTCCTTCTGTTACGCATCAGGTTAGCATTTCTCTTTCGAGTATGTTTGACTGTTGGTTGATAAATTGGCAAACTCGATCTGAGGACTGGAGGGAGGTAGCAGGGTATTATGCGTAAGGGGGAGGAGCTAAGAGCTCAGATCTTTAGCTTGGAAAGCTGCCAGCTCGGATCCAGGTCGGATCCAATACCCACAGGTTGCTGACAAATGAAGTTACCTACTCAGATGGAATGTTATGGTGAGTACATAACTTATTTTTATGTTAATTTAAATCAGTTTCCTTTTTCTATAATTTCAGTTTCAATTAAAAAAAAAAAGTAACTTATTTGTAAAACAAGGGGCGCACTAATAAGTTTTGCCTAGGGCACAAAATAACAGTCACTCTATTCAGTTATACATCTTGGCTGCTTTCTCAGTCTCAAATTATGAATATTTACGGAGTTTTTTTTAATATCAGCAATAGGTAGTCCAATCCGTGTGCTGAGACATTTTCTCATATGTTGTTTAGCCAGTTTCTGTGCCATTTATTCATGTTTTACTGTCCCACCATTTTTTTATTTTCTTTTCAGCAGTTTGCATACCAATTATTTCCTCTGAATGCCTCATTAAAGCTACATGAAGTAGAGGTTTTATCCACCTCTATGTATTCTAACAGGAAACCACATATCTTGAAAATTGCAATGCATCTGGTCAGCCTTTCTCTTTAGGGTGACTGAGGGACATTTTCAGCTGCTTCAGCTGCTTTTCCCACCTTTGCTTCATGCTGTTTTCAGTCCTCTTGAGTTTTCATAATTGATGGTTATTCATGTTTCACTGTTGCAGTCATTACATTTGGGTAATCTGCTGGCAGGTTGCCCTTAGTCGGCCTGATTAACAAAGTCGTGGGTCCTGCATCGGTTGCTGTCCCTTCTTCCATGATGTCAGGTCGTCAGGGGTATAAAACATGCACCCAATGCCATTACATCAGTCGTTCTTGCCGTGCGGTGCCCAAAGCAGAACCAGTTTGCAAGTGCCGGTCGGCCGACTCCTGAAATTTTCGTTTTCGAGTTTCAGAACCGAAGTTTTCAACTTAAAGCTAAGTACCCCATTGGGGAAACTTTTTCTTGCTCCTTGCCGATGTCAGTAAAAGTTAATAACTGCATTACTTGTGGAAAGCAAATACCTCACAAAGATTTTCATTCGTACTGTATTCCTTGTCTAGGCCCTGACCACGACGTACCTTGCTGTCGGTTTTTTGTTTTATTTAATCAGCGCACTATCCGTCATCGGTACATTTTTGCCTCTTAAGTAATTCGGTTCACGGTTTAATTATCCAGAAATGTCATCGGTTAGCCATCCAACTACAGGGATTCTGAAAAAACGCAAAGATAAAGGCAGAGACAGGCCGCCAAGGTCCAAAACTGCCAACGATGCTTCTAAGCCAGTCGCCAATTTGCCGATACTCAGTGAGGCGCTTTCGCAGCCCCTGATACCCGCTACTTCTGATTTGCATGCCTCTACTGAGACCCATTCAGAGTCCGGTATGCCGCAAGAGGCTTCACCTATGGAACCCGCGGATGTCTCTACCTTGGATGGGTTTGGAGCCACTGTGCAGGCACCGGCTTCTGAGGGTGTATTCAGGCCTACAGACTTGCATATTAAATAGACTCCACCTTCATTACTAAGGCCTAAATCTCTATCTATGTCTAAAAAACCGACGCCCAGGCCACATGTTCAGGCCCCTATGCCTAAAAAACAAATGGTCAAAATGGCTGAAGATCTAATTACTCTACTCAGGGGTAGTCCCCCCCCCCCCCATAAGAGGCCTAAAGCTGAGCTTGATTATGAATCTTCTGATCAGATTTCTGTTTCTTCTGACTCTTCTAATGACCTGGATTTATCCATACCTACTTATGAGGATTCTGATGCAGAGTATTCCATTCACTCTGCTTCCCCTCCTGAGGATTTTTCTTTTGGGGAAACTTTGTATACCTTAAGGGAGCATTTCCACCAGGAAAGTCAGGAAAGTACAGTTTTGTACCTACCATAAATGTAGATGTTAGAGTGCTCATACAGCTGCAGTCATCACAGTTGGGTTATCCTGCCGTCAGGCGGGTCCTCGGTCGGCCGAATTCCAAAGTCTAGGTCCGGCGTCGGTTGTCGTTGCTTCTTCCCTGACGTCAGTGCGGCAGGGGTATAAAAGAGGCAGCCAACGCCATTTTCTTCAGTTTTTCTTGCCCCAGATATCAGGTGCCCCCAGAAGGAAGGCAATACATGATGTTATGCAAACATACATAAGTAAATAAATCAAAACAGTAGTTGCAAGCAAATACACCATGAAGGAATACCCCAAATAGGTTGTATGTTAAAGGTGTTTGTCATAAGCCCTGTCCTAAGAGGGATGGAGGGAGGGTAACCTGGACTGCAGCTGTATGAGCACTTGAGCATCTACATTTATGGTAGGTACAAAACTGTACTATGTTCATCGTGCATACAGCTGCAGTCATCACAGTTGGGTAGAATCCCAAAGCTAAGTAAGGGTGGCTGGTACTAAGCGGAATTAGGAGGGGCTAGAATGCCCTGCAGGACTGCTGTGGCAAAGCCCGCTCTAGATTTTGTTATAGTGGAAGGTGGTAGTGCTTGGTGAAAGTGTGCACTGAACACCAAGTAGCTGCTTCCAAAATGTCCTTGGTAGGGACCCCCCTGAGGAAAGCTACTGAGGTAGCTGTAGCCCTGGTGGAGTGGGATCTGATGTATACAGGCACTGATTTTCCATGAAATGAATAACAAAAGTGTATGCAGTGGGCTATCCATTTTGAAATGGTCTGTTTGGAAATAGCCTTTCCTTGAGCACCTGTAGCATAGGACACAAAGAGCTGCTCAGATTTCCTGAATGACTTTGTTCTGTCCAAGTAATAACGAAGTTGTCTGTGAATGTCCAAGGAGTGTAGTAGCCTCTCCCCTTTGTTCTGTGGATTTGGATAAAAGGTAGGTAAATGAATAATCTGATTCAAAGCCACCCTGGATACTACCTTTGGCATGAAGGTAGGGTTGGTTCGTAAGGAAACCCTGTCTTGATGGAAAATGATGAATGGTTGCACAGCCATGAGGGCCTATAGCTCTGAATCCCTGCGTGCTGAGGTAATAGCCAGAAGCAAGGCTTTTTTCTACGACAAGTATTGTAGCTCTGCTGAAAAAGCCGGCTCAAAAGGAGGCAGTGTCAGCTTCTCCAATACGAAGATGAGGTCCCAAGCTGGAGCTGGTGGTTTCCGTGGGGGTCTTATATTTTTTGCCCCTCTGAGGAACTGCCTTAATAGAGGATGTGAGAATAAAGGAGGATCCATATTGTATTGTGCTGAAATGGCTGAAGCGTGGATCTTGATGGAAGAGAAGGAAAGGCCACTGTTTAACATCTCAGCTAGGTACTGTAAAATCTGAGGTATATTTATTACCCAAGGATTCTGTCCCTTTGCTTGATTCCAGGAACAAAATCGTTTCCATTTGGCGGAGTAGGTTTTTCTAGTAGAGGGTCTCCTGGCCTCCAAGATGACATCCTGTACCTCTTTGGAGAGGAGAGTCTGTTGGCAAATTAAGGTATTTTCCATGCAGCTAGATTTAGAGTTCTGAGCTGGCTGTGAAGGGTCTTGTAGTTGTGCTGGGACAACAGAAGAGGAACTTGAGGGTAGGATCCATGGTGGTGAGTGTGACAGGCTCTTTAGGAGAGGATACCAGTGCTGTTGTGGCCAGTCTGGAGCAATGAGAATCATTTGTGGCCTCTCTGCTCTGGTTTTTAATAGGACTTTGGTCAGTAGAGGTAGAGGAGGGAAGGCATAGACTGTCAATTTGAAAGAGAGTGCGTCCACTTTCTAGGCCTGTGGATGATAGGTCCTTGAGCAGAATTTTTCCATCTGGTAATTTCTGTGGGTAGCAAATAGATCTATGTCTGGCTGTCCCCAAGCTTGAGTTATCTTTGAGAAGACTTGTGGATGCAACTTCCATTCGTGTAGGTCTGTCATATTTCTGCTTAAGTTGTATGCCAGTGTGTCTTCCTTCCCTGGCAGGAATTGTGCCTGCAGTTGAACTTGTAATTCCAAGGCTGTGTTCTACAGGGTCATAGCTTGCCTGCACAGGGGGTATGAATGCGTCCCTCCCTGTTTGTTTATGTACCACATGACTGTGGTGTTGTCTGTCCTTAATAGCTGGCCCGGATGCAGTAGGTCCTTGTAGGTCATAAGAGCATTTTGCACAGCTAGCATCTCCTTTTCATTGATGTGTAGGTGCATCTGTTTTTGGGACCATTTTCCCTGGATGCACTGATCTGCCATGTGTGCTCCCCAGGCGTAGTCTGAGGCGTCTGTTGTGATGATTTGACTTGCTTGTGGTATACAGAAAGGGAGACCCGTGTTTCTTTGGCATTCTTGAGCCCACCACAAAAATTCCTTTTGAAGGCATGGAATGAGTGGTAAAATTGCTTCCAAGCTGTGGCTGTGTTGACACCATATGTTTTTTAGTTACCATTGTAGTTTCCTCATATACAGCTTTGCAAATGGTATTAGTAGGATGCAAGATGCCATGAACCCCAGAGCCTGCAGGATTTTCCTTGCAGTTAGACTGGTTAAAGTTGCCATTTTGTTGAAGTATTGAGACAGTTGCCCTTGTTTGTCTGACGTGAGGTAAGCCATCTGGGCCATTGTATTTAAGCTGGCACCCAGGAAAATTATCTGTTGAAGAGGGTATTAGTTTTGATTTCTTTTTGTTCACTGTGTACCCCAGGCAGTTTAACAGTTTTATTACAAACGCCAGATGCTGCAATAGAATGTCCTTGCTGTCCGCTTGGATCAGGCAGTCGTCCAGATATGGGTAGATTTGTATTCCTCGTTGTCTGCAGAAAGCAATTACTGATGCCAGGCATTTCGTAAACACTCTGGGCGCAGTAGATAAGCCAAAGGACAATGCAGAGAATTGATAATGGGTTGAACCTGTAAGAAATCTGAGGTATCTTCTGCAATCTTGTCTGATGGGGACATGCAGGTATGCCTCCTTGAGGTCCAACGTTACCAGCCAAGACTCCTTGCCCAGCATGGGAAGAAGCTGCTGTAATGTGAGCAGCTTGAATTTTGGTACCTCTAGATATGTGTTTAGAATAGATAGGTCTAAGATGGGTCTCCAATCTTTGTCCTTCCTTGGTACCAGAAATAGTCTTGAGTAAAAACCTTGACCTTGTTCTTTTGCAGGTACCTCTTGAATTGCTTTCATATCCATGAGAGCGGAAATTTGTTTTTGTGCCTCTGCCCATTGATTTTGTGGCAGGTTTGGCATGCCTCTCATTTTTGGAAGGGTGTGAAAGTGGAACCTGTAGCCTCTGTCTATAATATCCAGAATCCATTTGTCCTTTGTAACAATGTGCCAGTTTTTTGAAAATAAGGCCAGTTTTCTGCTCAAAGGTGCTGCCATTATTGCTTTGTTTGGCAGGCATAGGGGAAAGTCATTGCGTCTGTTTTCTGAATGACTGTGGTCTATCTTCTCCAGCTCTTGGGGCTGGTGCTTGCCACTGCCTAGATCTGTAAGATCCTTGAGGTTGCCCTCTACCCCTTGGGCGTCTGTATCTACCCCTTTGGGGTCTGTCCTTGGCTGGAAAGGACCAATTTTTTTGAAGGCCAGTTTCTGCTGAAGCGTGGAGGCTGCACCTGCAAGAAATCTTTAACTGTTTGCATAGATTTTGCTTTTTCCTCCATTTTCTTTAGTACCTCCTCCACTTTAACACCAAACAGTACATCTTTTTGTAGTGGTGCATCTAATAACTTTGCTTTGACATGATCTGGTAAGGTTTGCTCTTTGAGCCAAGCGTGTCTACATATGACAGACCCCGTGACAGCAGCTCTACATGAGGCCTCTAAAGCATCAAAACCACACTGTAAGGTATGTTTCCCCACTTGTTCTGCTCCATGCAACAAATCCTGCAACTCTTTCAAATCTGGTTGTTCTGTTTGTGTCATTTTGCTTTTCAGCTGAGATAGCAAGAACTGCTGGTACTTTAACATATGAAATTGACAGTTTAATGCCCTCATGGTTAAAGTGGCTGATGTATACACCTTTTTCCCCCACCTTTCTAATGCTGTGGAATCTCTCTCTGAAGGTAAAGGGTTTTTAGCAGTAGAGGCCTTAACCCCCTTGGGACCCTGAGAAATAGTTTCTGGGTCAGCATAAGGGCTTTTATAAAGGAACTGGTGAGAATCAGGAATCCGGTAATATCTGTCTGGTTTAACAGGGGCAGGAGGTAAAGAGTCTGGATTAAGACTGGCTTCTGCGTACACATCATCCAAAATATCTAAGACAGGAGGAATAGCCAGGGGCCTATGCTGGGGAAGTAGCAGAAATTCCCTGAGCCTTTTCTTGGAATCTGAGTAATCTTGGCCTTCCCAGTGGAAGTGCTCTCTCAATGTATGAAGGGTTTCCCCAAAAGAGTAGTCCTCAGGGGGGAGACCGAGGGGATAGACTCCTCAGCATCAGAGTCTTCAAATGGGGAATAGGCGTAATCCTGGTCCTCAGAAAGGTCTGAGGAAGGGAAGTCTTCCTCCAACCTGGGTCTTTTGTCTGAGGGGAGTTGAGAACCCCTTAATCAAATCCTCAGCCATTTTAAGCATGTGTTTTTTAGGCATGGGGCCTTGAGAGGAGGTCTGAGGACCCTGTTTTTTAATTTTCATTGGAGCTTTAGATTTAGAGGACGATTTAATAGAGAAGGTGGTAGGCCTGAATACGCCTTCAGAAATGGCAGGTCTCGCTAAATTTTCCATTTCTCCGCCAAAAGTGGCGTCGGTATCTGCAGTGGGAATGGAGGCCAAGGAAGCTGCGACCTCGGGTACTGAAGTCGCCGGTAAAATAGTTTCATCGGTAGTCATGGGCTGCATAGGCGTCTCGCTGAGAACCGGTAGTTGGCCTTAGCATGATCTCAGTACTCGGTGCAGGCCTCGGATGTCTGTCCTTATCCTTTCAGTTTTTGCCTGAAACTGGCGTCGGTATATCCAACGACATGATATAATTAAATTTTTTGCCAAAATAATGAAGGGCGAACTCTGCCCGGCGCTTAATAGTGCGCTTGTTAAACCTAGCACAAAAACATCAGGTCAAGACGTCGTGGTCTGGCCCTAAGCAAGGTATACAGTAAGAGTGAAAATCCTTATGCTGTATTTGCTTCCCACAAGAAATGCAATTATTAACTTTGTCTGACATCGGTCTGAGGCAAGAAAAGTTTCCCCAATGGGGTACTTAGCTTTAAAGAAGACTTTGGCTGAAATACTTTTCGTAAATCTCAGGAGCTGGCTGACTGGCACTTGCGAACTGCTTTTGCTTTGGGCACCGCGCGGCAAGAAAGAACAAAGAAAATGGCGTCAGCTGCCTCTTTTATACCCCTGCCGCACTAACGTCAGGGAAGAAGCGACGACAACCGAACAAGTTGGAGAACGTACTTTGCAATGTGGTTTTGATTCTTTAGAGGCCTCCTAAAGGGCTGTTGTTACTGGGTCCTGTGCTTAGAAGGCATGCTTGGCTTAAGCTAAATCTATGCAAACTGTTAAATATTTCTTACAAGTGCAACCTCCAGGATTTAGTAGGCACTGGCCTACTAAGGATTGGTCTTTTCCAGCTCCTTCCAGATCCTCTCAAGCCAAACCCAGACACACCAAAAGCACCAGGTATCAGTCCCAGGGGACTCTCAGAACTAAGCAAAGGAGGACCCCCACTTCCAACTCTGGAAATAAGACACCTCCCTATGGTAAACAGTCTCAATGACTTTCTTTTAAAATTACCAAGCACTTACCTTTTAGCCGCCCCTTTGGGGGAAAGATTGCTCTTCATGCAAAGAACCGGGAACTCATAACCCAGGACAAATGGGTTTTAAATATAGTGTCCCAGGGATACAAATTTCATTTCCACACGTTGCCAACACCAAACGGGTGGCCAGACCTGCCCCCAAATCAGTGGGCAGAGGCTCAAAAACAAGTATTTTCCCTCTTACACATGGGGGCTATTCAACCAGTACCAGAAGAGGAAAAGGAACAAGGTTTCTATTCCAGGCTTTTTCTGGTACCCAGAAAAGACAAATCACGGCGTCCAGTTCTGGACCTGTCTACTCTAAACACCTTTCTGGACATTCCAAAATTCAAGATGCTGACTCTTCACCAGTTACTTCCTATGCTAGGCAAAGATGCCTGGTTGGCAACTCTAGATTTAAAAGAAGCATACCTGCACATCCCAATCAGGGAATCTTGCAGAAGATACCTATGCTTCAAAGCAGGCTACTTGCATTATCAGTTCTCTGCACTGCCCTTTGGCTTGTCTACTGTGCCCAGGGTATTCACAAAGTGCCTGGCTCCAGTTATTGCATTTTGCAGACAGAGAAATATTCAAATATGTGCATACCTGGACGATTGTCTAATTCAGGCAGAAAACCAGGGCATACTTCTAAATCATCTGGCGTTTGTAAAAAGGGATGTCCTTCAAGGATGCATCTGCAGTCCTTACAAATGGGTTGTCCTGTCAGGCAGCCCTTCGGTCGGCCAGATTCCAAAGTCTGGGTCTGGCCTCGGCTGGTGTCGCACTTCACCCGACATCATAGCGGCAGTTCTTCGGGTATAAAGGCATCAGCCGACGCCATTTTCCTTAGTCTTTCTTGCCGCGTGGCGCCCGAAGCAGAAGCTGTTCGCAAGTGCCGGTCGGTCAGAACCAGAGATTACTACTACAAGTACCGAAGACTTCTAAAAAGCTAAGTACCCCGTTGGGGACTCTTTCTTGCCTCAGCCGATGTCAGAAAAAGTGAATAACTGTTTAACTTGTGGGAAACAAATACCTCATAAAGATTTCCACTCTTACTGCTTACCTTGCTTAGGCCCAGACCACGACGTAGCAGCTTGTCTAGCCTGTGCTTCTTTCAACCGATGGACACTTAGACGTCAGTCGGAATTTGCTGAAGAGTTTTTCGGCTCCGATTTCGCTTACATTATGCCGTCGGATACTCCGACTACACAAATTTCTAAAAAACGCAAGGAAAAGTACCGACACTCGCGGTCCGGTTTCAGCGAAACCGGTTAAATAACAGCGAGTGTCTCGGTTTCGGCTGAAACCGAGTCCACGGTTCTTCCTTCGGGTGAAAGCTTGCCACTTACCGAGGCTTCATCCAGCCAGGCTGAATCTGCTACTGAAATCACACCTGCTCTTGCAGGTTCGCAGGATTTATCTGATACTATCCCTTTGGATATTTCTACCCCTGCACGTGGAGCTGCTAGGCCTCCTGCATCCATGTCGATTAAGGCCTTTGCCAGGGCTAAAGCAGCTAAAACTACCAAAACTGTGCCTTCTAAGACCCTCTCTCACAGGCCTAGCTCTAGTTCCCAAATGCTTAGTCTAGCAGAGGATCTCATTTCTTTGATCCGGGGATCCCAACCACATCCAGACAGGGCCTCTCACCCACCTCCAGAGAAGAGGATTAGAGTAGAGCCCCCTGAGCCAGTTTCTTCAGATGGCTCCTCTGATGAATCAGATAATTCAAACCCTCCAGAAGGCCCCTTCTCTCCTTATGAGGACTCTGATGCAGAAGACTCCATTCCTTCTGCCTCTCCGCCTGATGAATTTTCTTTTGGGGAAACCTTGCATGCTATGAGGGAACAATTTCAATGGCAGGGCCAGGATTTTTCAGACTCTAGGAAAAGGCTTAGAACCTTTTGCATTTGCCACAGCATAGGCCTTTAGCCATTCCTCCAGTACTTACTGTTGTGGATGATGCTTTTAATGATGCTTGTACTGCTCCTGATTCTCTTCCTCCGGCCCCTGCTAAGCCCGATAGGTACTACAGGGTTCCGGACACACATTATCATTCGTATAAGGCCCCTTTGCAGATCACGAAACTATCTCCCAGGGACCCAAGGCTGTAGCAGCTTCTTCTACCAAAACCCCTCCCCTCTGAAAGGGAATCTAGGGCCTTAGAGAGATGGGGTAAAAAAGTTTACACTTCTGCTACTCTTTCAGCTAGGGCCTTGAACTGTCAATTCCACATGATTCAGTATCAGGAATTTATGTTAGACCAATTAACTAAAAAACTGTCCTCGGATGAACCATTAGACAAAAATCTGTACAGGAAATGGTACATAACATTCAGCAGGTCAGTAATCATTCCTTAAAATGTGGCTATGATGCACTGGAGGCTTCCTTTAGATCAGCCATGACTGGCACAGTGATCAGAAGACATGCATGGTTAAAAGAGCAGTCCTTACCAGACCATGTTAAATCAAAGCTCCTAGATGCTCCCATGGATAAGCTCAATTTGTTTGGCTCCCCTGCGCAGCAGGTGCTGAAGAAGGTGGAAGAGGAAAGCAACATCTGTCCAGACAGTCAAGGATTTCTTGCAGGTCCAGCCTCCAAGGTTTAGCAGGAACTGGCCTTCCAAGAATTGGTCCTTTCCAGACACCACCAGAGCTCCGAGAGGCAGGAATAGGCGCTCAAGAGGCAGGGGTCAATCCAGAGGTGCCTACAGGGGACGTCAGTGGCAGGCTAACAACCAACGAGGTACAGCCACAGATCCAGCTACCACCACTTCCACAGGACAATCACAGTGACTTGGCGCTAGCACCGCCTACCAGGGAACAACTAGAGGCTCCCTTAGGCGGGAAGCTAGCCTTATTTTCAGTAAACTGGCATTACATCACAGGAGACAAATGGATTTTACAGACAATAGACCAAGGTTATAGGTTTCACTTCCATACTCTACCAAGGAAGAGAGGAATGCCAAACCTACCTCCAAATCAGAAGACAGAAGCTCTAGAACAAATAACTCACTAAGGATGAGAGCTGTAGAAAGGGTACCATCTATGGAACAAGGGCAAGGATTTTACTCCAGACTCTTCCTGGTACCAAGAAAAGAAAACCAATGGAGACCTATTCTCGACCTGTCCGCTTTAAACACATACCTCATTGTTCCAAAATTCAAAATGCTGACCCTACAGCAGCTTCTTCCCATGCTGGGCAAGGAGTCTTGGCTGGTAACTCTAGATCTCAAGGAGGCATACCTGCATGTCCCCATACGACCAAATTGCAGAAGATACCTCAGATTTCTTGCAGGATCAGAGCATTATCAATTCTCAGCATTGCCCTTTGGCTTATCTACTGCACCCAGAGTATTCATGAAATGCCTGGCATCAGTAATTGCTCATTGCAGGCTTCAGGGAATTCAAATTTACCCTTACCTGGACGACTGCCTGTTACAAGCGGACAACAAAATCAAATTAACAAAAGATTTGGAAAGGGTCATTCATCTACTGCAAGCCCTGGGATACACAGTCAATATAAAAAAGTCAAGGCTGATACCATCCCAAAGGATAACCTTCTTGGGTGCAGATTTGGACACAACAAAACAAATGGCATTCCTGACAGTAGAAAAACAGGAGCAACTCCCTTTCTACTTCATGGCATTAACAAAGCAGAACCAGGTAACAGCAAGAAAAGTCCTGCAAGCTCTCGGTTACATGGCATCCTGCATAATATTAATTCCACATGCCAGACTACATATGAGAAAGTTACAGTGGTACCTAAGGAATTTATGGTCTCAGCACAAGCACAGCCTAGAAACCCAAATTCCAATAATTCCAAGCCCGAAACAAGAATTCCAATGGTGGGCCCAGGCCTGTCAATCAAACAAGGGACTGCCCTTCCACAGCACTCAACCAAGCCAGACCATCACAACAGACGCCTCAGACCTCGGTTGGGGGGCACACATGCTGGACAAGTGCATACAAGGCTTATGGACTCAAGACCAGCTGCACCTACACATAAATCAAAAGGAAATGCTGGCAGTAAAACTGGCAATTCAGGCATTCAGACCATTTCTTCAACAGGGTCAACTGCTGATAAGGACGGACAACACCACAGTTATGTGGTACATCAACAAACAGGGAGGCACACATTCATACCCTCTATGCCGGATGGCAATGGACCTCTGGAATGTGGCACTGAGCTTCAACATTCAGCTACAAGCAATTTGTGCCAGGAAAAGAAAATATACTAGCAGACATCCTAAGCAGAACTACCACGGATGCCCACGAATGGATGCTGCATCCGACATCTTCAAAACCATTACAGGGAAATGGGGACTGCCAGAAATAGACTTATTTGCATCCCCACACAATCACCAACTGAAAAAATTCTGCACAAGGACGTACCACCCACTTGCTTGGGAAGTGGACTCCCTATCTTTCAGTTGGACAAACCTGACAGCATATGCATTCCCACCTCTTCCTTTGATGCACAAGGTGCTACTGAAGATCAAAGAAGACCGTCCAAGGATCATCCTGATAGCTCCAGACTGGCCAAGGCAACATTGGTACCCATTACTGAGGAGTATGTCTCGGGAACAAATATGGCCTCTGCCCCTAGTTCCCTTGCTGTTAACACAGAACAACTTCAAAACCCTGCATCCAAACCTGAAGACACTGCAGCTGACAGCCTGGAACATTGCATAAGACCAAATAACCCAGATTTATCTCAAAGGGTTAAAGACATTATCTTGGAGGCTCGCAGACCCTCAGCAAGAAAAAATTATTCAGCAAAATGGAAAAGATATCTCATTTGGAGTACTGCAAAAGGAGAGAATGTGTCAATGGTAAACATAGCTAACATCCTGGAATACTTGGCAGAGCTTTTCCACAACGGCCTGTCCTATTCTTCCATTAAGATTCATGCATCAGCTATTTCAGCAGAATACAACTTGGATCCTCCAGTATTCTCACATCCTCTGCTCAGGCAGTTTCTGAGAGGGATTAAAAATGTAAAGCCACCCAGGAAGCCGCCATTGCCAGCATGGGACTTGAACTTTGTGCTAGAAAAGTTGACACTCCCTCCTTTTGAGCCAGCAGCAACAGCAGAATTACAGTACTTATCATGGAAAACTGCTTTCCTGCTTGCAATCACTTCAGCAAGAAGGGTATCTGAGCTACAGGCATTAATGGCAGTACAGCCCTTCCTGATCTTCCATCAAGATAGTGTCCATGAGAACTAATCCTACTTTTATGCCAAAGGTGGTCTCCAGGGTATCTTTAAATCAAGCTATCCACCTACCTACATTCTTCCCCAACCCACAAACAGGGAGAAAGACTGCTGCATACCTTGGATGTACATAGACAATTACGTTACTACCTGGACAGGACCAAGAGCAATAGAAAAACTGACCAGCTACTGGTAGCATATGCAACAGGAATGGAAGGAAAAGCAATTTCAAAACAGACAATCTCTAAGTGGATAGGAAATTGCATTAGATTTTGTTACTCCTACCATGGAAAGAAAACTCCAGAGAACATCAGGCCTCACTCTACAAGGGCTACAGCCACTACCACAGCTTTTTTACGAGGAGTGGCTACCAAAGACATTTTAGAGGCTGCTACTTGGAGCTCCGTGCATACATTTGCCAAGCATTATAATTTACCTTTATACTCCAGATCCCGAGCAGGTTTTGCCACTGCTGCTTTGCAAGGGATCTTAACTACACCATAATCTATTTCTCCTCCTCCCCCAGTTTGGCTATGGTATTCTACCCATTTGTAAGGACTGCAGATGCATCCTTGAAGGACATAGTACAGTTTTGTACCTACCATAAATGTAGATGTCTGATAGGCATGCATCTGCAGTCAGGATTACCCACCCTCCTTCCCCTCTGTGGTACTCCTAGGGTATTTGCCAATCTTGGAGCTAGCTGGGGGAATCTATTATGGTGTATTTGTTTGTATATATGTACATACATGCTTATTTTTTGTTTGCTCTCTACTATTTGGAACCATTTGCATTTATCCAAATTTAGCCTTCCTAGAGGGCACCTGGCATCTGGGGCAAGAAACACTGAGGAAAATGGCATCGGCTGATGCCTTTATACCCGAAGAACTGCCGCTATGACGTCGGGTGAAGTGCGACACCAGCCGAGGCCAGACCCAGACTTTGGAATCCGGCCGACCGAAGGGCTGCCTGACGACAGGACAACCCATTTGTAAGGACTGCAGATGCATGCCCATCGGACATCTACATTTATGGTAGGTACAAAACTGTACTTTCTAACTTGTCCGAGATACACCATAAACGAAAATAAATCACAAATGGTACCCTCCCAACAGGTTACATTCCTAGGTGCAAGCTTGAATACAACTGCCCAGATGGCTTTCCTCACACCATTCATTTGGTAACTTACTTCAGACAAGTGGCCACAAAAGCCTTGCTATCTGCAAGACAAATACTGCAAGCCTTGGGGTTCATGGCCTCCTGCATTCTTCATGCATATGAGGAAACTACAGTGGTACTTAAAAAGTCTATGGAGTCAGCATGGTCACAGCCTGGAAACAATGATTCCTATCATACCTTGCCTACTCCTGGAATTCCTATGGTGGGCAGAGGCCTGCCACCAAAACAAGGGACTGCCATTCACACTACCCCCTGCCGCCCAAACCCTAACTATAGATGCATCAGACTATGCATGGGGGGGCTCATTTGGCAGGAAAGTTCATTCAGGGCAAATGGAACCCAAATCAAATGCACCTACATATCAATCAAAAAGAAATGTTAGCTGTACAGAATGCTCTGACAGCCTTCAAGTACTACATTCTTCCAGGACAACTAATGGTAAAGATGGACAACACCACGGTTATGTGGTACATAAACAAGCAGGTTGGGTACACATTCTTACTCCCTCTGCAGACTAGCCATGGCATTGTGGAACACAGCCTTGAGCTGCCAAGTGAACCTACAAGCTCAATTCCTTTCAGGAAAATTGAATACACTGGCAGACGGACTAAGCAGAAATCTCATGGACCCACACGAGTGGAAACTGGAACCATGGATTTTCAACATGTTGACAAGCAAATGGGGGAGCCCAGACATAGATCTATTTTGCCTCCCCCCAGAACTACCAGTTGGACAAGTTTTGCACAAGGGCTCCCCACAAAGAAGCCTTGAAAGTGGATGTTCTGTCCTTCAGCTGGAAAAACCTATCAGTCTACACCTTTCCCCCTCTGCCTCTGCTCTCCAAAGTTCTGCTAAAAGTCAAACAGGACAAACCAAGAATAATGTTGATTTCTCCAAACTGACCACGCCAACACTGGTACCCACTCCTACACAGTGTGTCGCAAATATTTCCATGGCACCTGCGTCAGACCCCTTCCTTGCTGTCTCAGCAAGAGAACCAAATTCTGCACCCTCAGCTTCCAACATTGAACCTTGCAGCCTGGCTAATTCACCCTTATCTCTCAGCAAACTTGTGATGGATGTACTCTTGGAGGCGAGAAGGCCTAGTACTAGAAAATTTTATGCTGACAAATGGAAAAGATTCTGTGCCTGGAAACAATCCTTAGGGATGAGCACAGCAGCGCCCAATTTACCTCAGATTTTGCAATACTTAACTGAGATGCTTCACAAGGGCCTGTCTTTTTCCTCTATTAAAATCCATGCTTCGGCTATTTCAGCTCACTATAACACAGAACCATCCCTCTTCTCTCATCCCCTGCTCAAGCAGTATCTCAGAGGGGCAAAGAACTTGAGACCACCCAGGAGAGCTCCTACCCCTGCCTGGGACCTTAACTTTGTTTTAGAGAAGCTCACTGTACTTCCTTTCGAGCCAGCTGCTACTGCAGACTTAAAATTTCTTTCCTGGAAAACAGCCTTCCTTTTAGCAATCACTTCAGCTAAAAGGATATCTGAATTACAGGCCCTTATGGCAGTGGAGCCTGTCATCATCTTTCACGCGGACAGGGTATCTCTGAGGACCAATCCATCCTTTGTGCCCAAGGTGGTTTCCAGTGTGGCTCTTAGTCAGTCCATTCATTTGCCAACCTTTTTTTTTTCCAATCCACAAAACAAAGGTGAAACGGATTCTGCATTCCTTGGATGTGCACAGGCAATTTAGAATCTACTTGGCATGACTAAATCTTGAAGAAAATCTGAACAATTGCTGGTAGCATTTGCTGCAGGGGCAGAGGGGAAGGCTATTTCAAAACAAACTATTTCTAAATGGATAAGCCATTGCATTAATTTCTGCTATAAGCACCATGGAAAACCTATCCCCCAGGAGATCAAATCTCACTCCACCAGTGCTGCATCTACTTCTACAGCCTTTCTCAGAGGTGTTCCTACAAGGGATATTCTAGAAGCTGCTACCTGGAGTTCTGTACATACTTTCACCAAGCATTATCAATTACCAATTTTCTCTAAATCCAGAGCTGGCTTTGCCACTGCTGTCTTGCAGGGCCTTATAGCTGGCCCTAATGCTGTATAATGTTCTCCTCCCAACCATAGTTTTGGAAATCTACCCAAATGTAATGACTGCAATAGTGAAACACGAAGAACATAGTACAGTTGTGTATACTTAGCATAAATGTAGATGTTAGAGTGTATTCACTGTTGCAGTCCTGGTTACCCCTCCCTCCAGCCCCCTAATTTTCTCTGGCTATAACCCTACTTTCTTTTACTATGCTTAAAAGCCTTTTTGGTGTATTTGCTTTTGGTTGGAGGTATATTTTTGTGTTTTTAATTTTATTTGCTCCCCATTAGGGGGACACCTGACATCTGGGGCAAGAAAAACTGATGTAATGGCATCGGATGCATGTTTTATACCCCTGACAACCTGATGTCGTGGAAAAAGGGACAGCAACCGACGCAGGACCCAAGACTTTAATCAGGCCAACTGTGGGCAACCTGCCAGCAGATTACCCAAATGTAATGACTGCAACAGTGAATACACTCTAACATCTACATTTATGGTAAGTGTACACAACTGTACTTTCTCCCTTTTACTTCACTGTTTCTCTGTTGACCTGCTGGATATTGTAGACAATTCAGCTGCCAGTTTATTAAAAGCAGAGAGCAGTTTGCACGCTTGCTGTTTCTAATAATTGGGCCCTGAGCTGCATTTTAGCTACCTTCCACTGCCATCTTGGCATCTCACTCTGTGCGTTCTTGCTGTGCAGCTAATTTTATTGGTGTCTTGTTTGATCGGAGTAGCTGAAAACAGGACATCTTGGGGGGGGGGGGTTGTTCTTAATCTGTAAAGTGTCTGATCTGTAGAGTACATTTGAGATTGCTCTGTATTGGCTGCCTCATACTGTTCTGTCATTGGCCATCTCTCTCCTCAATAGGAGATGCCTCCATATGCTACTGGAGCACCGTATGTCAATTATCCAAAACTTGGCCAGAACCACTAGTTGCAGTCCAGTGGCAATTACTTTAATAGTGGCTTCCTCAAGTGGACATGAATATTCCCACAGAGGATCTCTCCAGCTATTGTATAACATGGGGTATGTCTGGCAGACCGTCAAAGTACAGACAGATTTTGTAACAGTAGTAGTGTTTTGTACTATGACATATTTAGAGACACATTCAAGTTTAATGAGCAAGCAAAACAGACACAAAATATTCTGTAGAAGGTAAACTAGAAAACTCCCATTTAAGATGCCAGAGATCTGTAGGGTTGATGAGGCAGTGGCATTAGACTGAACCACTACTAGGTACATGAAGAGTGCATTCTGATGTTATGCCACTGCAAAACTAGTAAAATGCATAATAGTTGTTGGGCAAGAATTCCAGAGGCTGTCTTTATTCTAGGAGCATACACACCTCAGTGCTGTTGTATGAAAAAGTTCTACTCTCTGAAGTCCTTAGAATTCGTGTGCATACATGGGGAGAGAAGACATTACCCAGTCACAAAGTAGGAGTTCTAGACTCTGGAATGGTCCTACACCCAGTGGCTGTAGCATCTTACTTTAGCTATGATGTCCTCTAGGGAAGAATTTTCTTTTTTTTTTTTTTTTTTAAGACCTGTAAATAGAGAGTTGTAAGGGGGGACAACTCTTCAAGCGATTTGGTACCACCTCAGCTACAAAAGTAGAAATAAGACCTTCTGTCCCGTTACAGGATACAGGTACCCACACAGCTGTGAAAGACAAATGTATGTGACCTACTCTCACTACTGGAGCCCCAGAAAAAACTAAGTGTGTACAAATTATTTTTCAGAGAGCGAGCCCATGTAAATGTAGGGGAGGTCATATGTACAGAGAGAGGATAAGGTCTCCCATACCCATAACTGGAGAGAGCATAAGAAGTTAATTTATTTATTTATTTACATTTGTTGACTGGGAGTGTCTGACTGGACGTAGGTCCATTTTCAGCGGAGGCCCAGGGAGAAAAGCTCCACAGTTAAAATACACATACAGTAGTTACATTGGATTTACATAGCAATTAACAATTTGATCAACCTAGCAATTAAAAAATTTGAAACATAATTACAGATGAACATCAGTAGACAACTAGAATCTTTATCTGCGAAGTACATAACAGACATTAACAATTGTTACAATAAGAAGTTCCTGCTGTATACGTAGTTAGGTTAAAAATGAGCAATCCCAAAAACTCTGGGGGTAAAACAAGAAAGGATTAGTCTAAACCTCACAAAGACACTTCAGCCAAAAGAGAGGTAGAGAAGACTCTAAGCACTGGATAGCCCTACCCTTCCTTGGAGAGGTGTGGGATAGAAAGACTCCTGTGCCTTTTAATGGGAAAAGGCACAAATGGAGATCCTGATCTATCCAAGCTCTCCATAAGCAACTTGAATTTTAAGAAGACACACTATAAAGACAAGACCCTAAGGTAGTCCTGGGAAAACATATACAGGATGGAGAAGGAAGACTCCTTAGCAGGACCACCACTAGCATACCCATATTTTGAGATGTTAAAAACATCTACTCCGTGAGGTAGTGAGAAAAGGAAGAAGTTATACAATATTTGCTGGTAATCAAACCCTTCAAGCAACAGTAGTGAAGATGAACCACAGCCTTATGCTGGGGATCTGGTAGGGCATGGCCAGGATGAAAGCAAGGGTCTTGGCTAGGTTATTTTGGCCTTGCATAATGAAAGATAATGAGAACTACCATACGAGCTATGCTGAATGTCAGAGGACAGCACCAAGCCTGGGATTTACAAATTTTAGACTCAATGCCAGTAATCAAGATGCCCTTTGAAAGAATAGCCTGTCCCCTGAGTAGATCCAGCAACAGATAACACTGTGTATATTGGTGATCTTGGATTATACCAACCAATTTCCTGAGGTTTTAACCCTCATGGACGTTATCTCTAGGGCCATTGCAAAGGAACTGTTATTGTTTATGTGGATTAGTATGCCTAATGTGATCTTTACAGATCAAAGTAATCCCAATTACATCAAAAGATTGTGACTTCTTTGTAAGAGTTTTTATCTTGGACAGCTGAGAACCACTTTTTACCACCCCCAACCTGATTGCTTGGTCGAAAGGTTCATTCAAGTCCATGCTAAAAAAGGCTGTGCAGGCAGACAGAAAAAACTGTGACCAGCTACTGCCCTATTATATGCTCAGCTACTGCCCTATTATATGCTCTCCACAAGGGAAGTATCACAAGCCTCCAAAGCATTTTTCTTTGAACTGTTCTATGGTAGATGCCCTTGCAGGCTGGCAGCTTTTATTAAAGGAAGAAGACGAGGAGTTAAGCCCTTTTTATAAATGTACTCAAATTATTTGATGCACAAGAAAAGGTAGTACTTCTTGTTTGAGAGCCCATTTAAAGTGCACAAGCTAGTAAGCAAGGAGACAACAGGAATGTCTGCAGCAAGGAGTTCCAATTAAGCAATTGGGTCTTGGTTTTGTAAGGGCAAGTTCCATGCCAAATGGAAAGCAGTGTGTGAAAGTCATTGAGGAAGTCTAAACCTCAAAATGCACTCTCTCGAGGCACTCCTAAAAATGGAGAACATTGATATCTGTGCAGTAAGTGAGACCTGGTTCAAGGCTGCAGAGAGCACCCCTGCAATACCAGGCTACAACTCTTACCACACTTTTCAGCCACCAAACCAGGACCGAAACACTAAAGGTGGAGGAGTGTCAATATTCACCAAGGATATTCACACCACCAGGCTAGTTGGCCAACACAATGTGTCTGAAATTCTCCAAGTGCAACTAACACTAGGTAAGACTGCAATCCAAATTGTAGCTTGCTACAGATCCCCCACCATACCCCAAGATTCTCACTACACCTTTCTAAACATACTGGAAAATATTAAGATAGAACCAAACACCCTAATACTGGGTGATTTTAACTACCCTGCCATTAACTGGGAAAACTACTCATGTCCCAACACCTTTGGGCAACGGTTCTTGGAATTCATAAATTCCAATGCCCTGGATCAACTAATCCATAGTCCCACCAGGGGCTCCAATATCCTAGACCTGGTCATTACCAACATGGGAAATCAATGCTCCATACCTATGGTCACCCCCTCGTTAGTCAGGTCTGACCATAAGCTAATCCCCCTGAACATCCACATCCCATCCCCACCCCCAGTAAAGAAACCACCATAAAAAACTTCTCCAAAGCCAACTTCATGCTACTCAAGTCAGAAGTGACAAACTTCATGACACCCATGCAGACGGGAATTGAAAGTTCAACTGCTGAATCCTACACTATGGCACTGTACGAGCACATCCACTCATGCATGAATCGTGCCATCCCAAATAGAACCAAAATGCTCTCTTCCAAAAAGGAAGCCAATCTGGTGGTCCCCTGCCATAAACAAACTTTACAACAAAAGGAAGAAACTTTTGCAGAAAAGAGGAAAATCCCAGGATGCAAAAAACTCCCTTACTAGCCTCAGTAAGAAACTGAGATGCCTCATAAAATCCTCCAAAACTAGTTACGAAAATAAAATTGCCAAAGATTCCAAAGACAACCACAAAGCATTCTATAATTATGTCAAGAATCTAAATGGCAATGCTCAGATCTGCTCTGAGCTAAAACAGAATGGCATTAAATATACTGATCCGAAGGATATTGCCAATATCCTGGCAGATCGATTCAGTGCCAACTTCACCCCACTCTCACCCCTAAATGGCCCATCTCAATACCGGAAGATTGCCAAATTCCAGTAATAACAGCCACACAGGTACAAAACGCACTCTCTAAAGCCAAGAATACAGCATCCATGTGACCAGATGACATCCCAGGCTGTGTACTACATGAACTACAATATGAACTGGCACCTCACCTAAGTGTCATGTTTAATCATAGCCTCACCTCAGGTTTCGTGCCCACTGAGTGGCGCAGAGCTACAGTTATCCCAATCCACAAGGGGGATCCACCTTGGATCCCGGAAACTACTGTCCCATCAGTCTGACGAGCCTTATCTGCAAGGCCATGGAGCGTATTATCATGGAACTTATAAACAAAGACATTGGCAACCTTCAAACACTGGACCCCACCCAGTTTGGGTTTGTGAAGGGCTGATCTTGTCTCCTGAACCTGATTGACTTCTTTGAATCAGTCTCCAGAGCCATGGACAAGGGTAAGGTGGTCCACACAGCCTATCTAGACCTTGCCAAGGCCTTTGACACCATCCTCCACTCTGGAATCATAGTTAAACTTACTAAGTTGGGCATTAATCCGTATGTCACCCAATGGGTTGCTAAATGGCTTACTGATGGAACCCACACTGTAAAAGTAGCCGACTCCAAATCCAGCTCCAGACAAGTGATAAGTGGAGCACCTCAGGGTTCAGTCCTGGGGCCACTCTTGTTTGGCATCTACTTCTCTGAAGTACAGGTCAACACTAAGGGACTCTGGCTAACAAAGTTTGCAGATGACTGCAAACTGGGAGCCATTATTGAATCCCCAAATGATGTGGATACTCTACAAAAGGGCCTTACAGAAACAGATGCTTGGTGCCAGAGCCATGGGCTCAAGCTCAATGCCAAGAAATGTATTGTTATCCCCTTTGGGAAAAAACATGTATCCATGTATTACCATATAGGTGGCAGTACACTAAACACAGAAAGTGTGATAAGAGACTTAGGGACACAGGTGGACAGTGGTCTCACCTTCGATAACCACATCGCCACAACAGTCAGGAAATCCTTCTATGTGGCACACCTCATCACGAAGGGCTTTTCATCCAGAAAAAGGAGGTCATTGTTCCACTGTACTCATCCCTCATTAGACCCATTATAGAATACAATGCCCCATTTGGTATGTACCTCTCAAGACATCTGCAACAACTGGAAAGGCCTCAGAAATACCTCACTAAAAGAATCACAGGCCTAAAGCAGATGCCCTACGCTGATTGCCTTAAAAA
The DNA here is from genome assembly GCF_019279795.1 of Protopterus annectens. Classification (NCBI taxonomy): domain Eukaryota; kingdom Metazoa; phylum Chordata; order Ceratodontiformes; family Protopteridae; genus Protopterus; species Protopterus annectens. The sequence continues at coordinate 1,707,423,707 of NC_056725.1, forward strand.
ACTCCAGCTATACTCTGTCGCATATCGTCTACTCAGAGGCGATCTCTGCTTAACATACAAGGCCATGTCAAACCCAGAGCTGTTGGACATGCTACACTTAAAGAAATCCCAATCCCTCAGAGCTACACGCTCCAGGGATCTAAACCTTGTCATCACAATAAACAAATCATGTTGGAGGGATAGGTTCCTGACCCAGAGACTCCCCAGACTCTGGAATAGATTGCCCATACATGTCAAGCAGAGTGCCTCTTTGGACCTCTTCAAGAGGAACCTTGACGATTGGATGGGAGAAAGGAAATTCACCCCAGGGATCACATCAGTCGCCCTGCTAGACAGGGGTCCAGGAAAGTAAATAATGTGGGAAGAAATAGCCAGGGAATTGTTATGGCTAGGCTTGTATAGGCCCTAGGGCTGATAGCCTAGTACCAACCTATGAACCTATAAGGAGCCAAATGAGGTATACTATAAGGTAAAGCAGAAAAGGATAGAAGAGATGTTGCAGATGACTTGAGCATCTTTCAGAGTTTAAGTACATTTAACATGGTCGGTCTGGGGGTTATTGATCAGTGAACAGAAGAAACAGCTGCTGTCCACTGCACAAGTGGTTAGTGGATAACACCCTGTCTAAATCCCAGTAGCAGGAGCTCCATTTAATGAATAGAGGCATTTTCTCAGAAGAAGCTGTGCAAACTTAACTTATTACACATCCCATGGAGACTGTTCTCACATGGACTGCCTCGAAGCCCTATCCCTGTACTCTGTCTCCTACAGACTGCCAAGGGGCGATATATACCTGGCCTGCAGAGCATCCACTGATTCCGCTTTGATGGACCTGTTGCATATCTGCAAAACAAACAGCATTTGAATTACCCAGTCTGGGAGTCAAAACCTTGTCTGCAACATAAACACAAATAGGATATGTTGGAGGGATAGGTATGTGTCTCTGAGATTACTTCTTCTCTGGAACAGGCTTCCCATCCAGAGTTCTTCCCTAACCTAACGCAAGCATAACTTAGACCAGTGAATGGGATATCAGAAATGTACACCTTGTTTGGCACCTATGTCTCCAGTAGACAGGGGCAGCCTGTAAATGCTTGACCACTCATGTCAAAGCCTACATATACCCCTTAAAATAACTGCAGGGTATCAAAACTTGACAGGTACATTTAGGAAGTATAGCTAGACTTAAAAACCCCTCTTGGGGTCATTAGACTAGTGATCAGCTGTGAATCTATATGAAGGTGAGTTTACGGCCAGAAACAGGCTCCAAAAGAGGAAGTCAAATGTTAAAATTGGGGTGAAGTCAACCAGTCAGTAAAGTAGCTCCATTTTGTTGGCGCCAAAGCTGAAAGTGCAGTTGATTTTTTTTTTTAAATAACTTTCATAAACTGAGCAGTATATCCAGACTTGAAAACTATCCTATGCCTAAGATAGACAAGCTGGCAGAGTGGCTAGGTAAAGCCAGATTCCTTAACTAGCCTGAACCTAACAGAAGGGTAGTAACGGATCCCCCCTTGATCAAAGAGACTTGGGATAAGTGAAAATAGTCTTAAGCACCACAAATCTTGTGTGTCATTTTGATTATTCATTTGGAGGATTTGGATGTACAAATTGCAAGGTTCAAGGCAATGTTAGACTCTGTTGGTCAGGCTGGGTTTAACTAAGGTCAGACATTTAGGATATATGATAGGTGGAGAGCTAACTTGAACCTCAAACAAAAAAAAAGGTAGTAAAAAAGTGGCCAGTGCCCCAAAATGTAATTAAGTGCCTTTTTAGGACTTGCTGAATATTATAGGATGTTTATTCCAGAGTTTGGTTCTGCAGCCTGTAACCCTGACTGACCTAAGGGCAGAGTGCCAGAAAGTCAGGTAAACCCTAGAGATTTGACATGACTTTTTAAGACTATGCAGAGTTGGTCCTGGTGTCATCTGACGACTTTAAGCCCTTTACAGTGTGCATAGATGGTATCAGAGGATGGAGAAGGGGCAGTGCTCACTCACAAGACTAAAAATGAAGAGGGCACCCAATCTGCTATTTAAGTAGAAAATTAAAACTGAAAGTAGGTACTCCCACTATAGAGAGAAGTGGGCCTTGCATCTGCTAGACAGGGAGTTCATGCTGGTCTCAAACCATGCTCCTTCCCCACACCACCCCTGTAGCTTCACTAGCAGAAGGAAGATAATGGGGAGAGGTTGGCATCATAGTTGAGGTCTTCGCCTAACAGACACAAGATGCAGGGTTTGATTTTGACCTTGAGTTATTGGCTAGGCTTAAAATGGCCCTTCAGGTCACTAACCCTACTATTCACCTATAGTACTGCCAGTGGGCTATAACACTGCAGCTGTTCTAAAACCAGCACCATTCTGGTGTTTACCATAGCAATGCAGACAATCCATCTAGGACACTCACCTTCCTGTGGACTTGAAGTTTGTGATTTCAGACTGGAGTGGGGGTTCATCTTTAACATTGTGATGGTGCCACAAGGAATTGTCTAGTGGGTGATAATGGTAAGCAAGGACAAGACTGTTTGGTACATCAAATAGGGCTGAATACTCTGAGCATCTTTGAAAGAGCAGTTTGGGTAATGGGATAGACGTTAGAAGCAAAGCTGATCTTTGATTACTTGAGTAGCCCAGGTAATCTCTTACAAAGATATATTGAAATAAGTGCCTATAAAAGGAAGGTCTACTGACAGCATAGCAAAAGCTAGTTTTGACTCCAGATAATTCTAGAAGCTTTTCCTGTGAAGTGAGATGCGCCAAGACTGGAGCAGTCAGTTCAGAGATGGGGGAGCCTTTGTCTTGAGTTAAAGAACTACCAGTGGAAGTCCTGGTAGTTGAAATCCTGAGACATTAAAGAGTGGTGAGACAGTGACATGGTCTACATAACTATGTACTCTATTGAGACTTTGTTTACCAGATAATTTTTATTTGATGGAAGCCGTAACTATGTGCTAAAAAACATATTCCGTGCATCAGTCTCGAACCATTTTACAGGTTTTAACCTATGTGCACAACTACTGATTATGTATTTGAAGAACACAAACCAAGAGAACTGACTTGATTGCAGGAGGTCAGGCAAGAGAAGTTTTTTCTTACTGAGACTTACTGGTCGTAAGGGTTGATACCTGGTGGCAAAAATTTGGGGATTTAATATGAGGATACAGTTGTGATTACCACTATGAGATACTACAAGAGAAGGAACGTGACCAAGTATTTTTTTTTTTTTACTGTTCATGGGAACTGGTAGCAAGGTGCTATGAAGCTTATCTGTTTGGTTCCTTTTATCACCTTTTTAATATGGCAGCATGAGTGGCAGTTAATCCTGAAACTTTATTACATGGCTAAAGTTTTAATAGCCTTCAAAACATCTAATGTGTATGTAGGTCATTGTGTGTGCATGTATATGTGTGTGTGTGTGTGTGTGTGTGTATATATATATATATATATATATATATATATATATATATATATAAAACGTGTGTGTGTGTGTGTGTGTGTGTGTAGATATAGACAGAGAGAGAGAGAGAGCTTTCAGATGAATCTTAGCTGTTCCTTGTGTCCGAGGGTCCTAGTACAGGTTGTGGTCGTTGTACTCCCCACACATATTCTACCCACATATTCTACCATAGATATATTCAACAATGGACTTCTCACAGTGACCCTCAAATATTAGTTTCTCTCTGTAGCCACACTGTCCTCTATCATTTTTCCACATCATAATGATTATTTTAGTGTGGTCCTGTTTGTTTTCCTTCAACCTACTCTGCACACGCCAAATTACTGCAGTTATCAGGAGTAGCTTAAATATCACTTTGGAAGTAACCTTTTTGAGCCGAATGTTCTGTTTCATCCCCTTCTCTATTTCATTCTGCCCTACGACAACAAGAAGACAATGATGTGGTTCTTGACCTGAATAACTCCTTCCTTGTCAGCCTTCTGTTTTAGCACAAGGTTTTCTACTTAATTATTAGACTGTCTTCTGTGCATAACCTGAGACAGTGTAATGAATAGATGAAAACAACACATGATCTGGTGTTGTCAAGTTTATCCTCAACTGATAGGTTTGGATCCAGTCCCTCTGATCCGATTCAGCCATTACTAAAGTTCATGGCAACCAAAAAAAACTTGCAAGCTTCACCCTTACCCATAATGCCCCAACTTCAAGTACCTCAGATATCTTTTGACACTGTATGAAGCAGATGATGGTGACCTTTACTCTTGAACAGATAAGTCTTTAAATTGTGAAATTATCTATTTTCTTAGTGAACCTGTCAAATTATTGGTTTCTTTAATCCCTCACCTAATTGCCTACCATATTACTGTTTTTTCTAGTTAAAGTATCTTTCACTGTTTTCTTCCTTCCGTACAAATTTGTAATCTCGAGTGCTATCGTTAGTATTATTCCCCTTTTTCTACACTCTGTGTAGTTTACCATTGCTGGTAATTTTACTATTCTTGTTAGAATCTGCTTGTTTCCTGTTTCCTACCATGGCAGAGAGAGCGAAAAAAGCCCAGTTAGATTTAAAAAATTACTTGTGTGGGCACAAAATTCTGTTATCGATGCCACACTGCATATGTATTGTCTAGGACCTCTCCATTTACAAGAGGACTGCTCTGTCACTGGTTTAATCCTAGAGCCTTGGTGAAAGAAAAAGTTGATTTTAAAAGGACTGCTGCTTCCTTCTTTCGGAGAGGCTTTATCTGGAACTATGCCCACTAAAAAATCTAAGAGGCCTAAATCTCCTCCTCCAACCCCTTCTACCTCTTCTTCCAAGGCTTTGGAGCAACCTAGGAAAACACCTCCTACCGACCCAACTTCCCCTTTAGATATTAAGGGAAAAAATCTAAATTTTCAGATCTGACCTCAGCCTCAGATTCGAAGCACAGAAAGAGATGTATCAAATTTGACTTCAACATTGGATTCAAAGCAAAAGAAAAAAGAAATATCAGATCTGACTTCTTCGGATCCGATGCATAAGTCAACCGATCCAGCTACTCCGTCCAGCATTATTTACCTTCCAAGGACTAGATACTCCCCTTCAGTAGATCCAGTTCCCTGCAGGGTTCCCTCTCCCTTTATAGAGAGACCTAAATCACCTTCTGAGTTTCCATTTTCTCTTCCAGGAGCTTAACAGTAGATGTGGAGAGAGTGGTGAGCAGAATTCTGTTGGCGCAGACTCTGACAGGTGCCCCTTCGACTCCTACCCCTTTGGGTCAGGAGGTCCAATTTTCGGTCACACTCCCTCATTCAGTTCCTCCTGTGACTCCTTTCACTGTCTGCATCCTTGGATCCAAGCTGTCCAGCTGTGTCGGAATCTGATCCGAGGATACTTTTATCCTCTGACCCAGAGTTCATTCATCAGATCTGAGATGTTGGAGTCTACTCCGAAGTTGTTGGAACTGTCTCTGCACAGGTTAACTCTGCTGCGACTTCTGATTTGGTGGGATTGTCCTTTGATCAGGGAGGGACAATGGTCCAAAAGCTTGCCTTTTTGAATCGAAGGTCCATCTCTGGGGAAGTCTGCCTTTGAGGCTGTGGAGAGAGCATCATCTGCCTCAGCAATACAGTTCCTAAACCCTTGGATCGTTGGTCTACAGCCTTGACATCTCTGCACTTGTAGTCCATTTTCCACAGGGGCAACCAGTACCGAAACTCCAGACTTCCCAGCCGGATATCCCAATTTCTTCTGATACCTCCCCAGAGCATCCCACTAAGGAGGTCCCTAAGAAGACGTGCAAGAGGATGCACTTAGACTCCCCAGAGGAGTCTATCACAGAAGATACAGACTTCAATGAGGGTGAAGGGTCCCCATAGTCACCTCCTGAAGATGTCTTATTTGGAGGCATCCTTGAAATCTTAAAACAGAGAGGTGGCTGGACATCCAGCAACCCTTCATCCAAGGAGTCTGTATTCCTGGAGTCTTTTGGTACTGGCCTGTCTACTTTGCTGGGTGACTCCACCTGCCAACGACAGGCGTGGAAGGATCCCGACACTATTGAACCAATACCTCTGAGACCTGACAAAATTATGGCACCACTGGACAACAAACAGTTTTGGGGAAAAGGAATGCCTGTTGATGTCTTGTTCATGGCAGGAGGAGTTAGCATTCCACTGTTCACCCCCCCCAATAAGGAATCTTGGGCAATGGACAGGTTTCAGAAGCATGTCTATGCTTCAACAGCCTTCATCTTAAGATCACTGAATTATTTGGCTTGTTTCACAAGGTTACAGAATGATTTGATTTAAGGAGCTTTCAAATACCCTCTCAGGATCTGTTTCTGAGGAAGTACAATTATCTTTTACTTCTCAGTTGGCTACCCTGCAGTCTATTTCCAATTCATCCATGATGCTTATTTTGCATGTAGCCGAGGGAACCTCATGGGCAGTGGGTTCAAGTATTTCCATCAGGAGGCATGGCTGGATACGGTTATCTGATTTTGCAGAGCCCTTCAAGTCTTCATCAATGCTCCTTTTGACAGAACTTCTTTGTTTGGCCTTAAAGTGAAAGAGACATTATCCAGGTGTGAGGAGGACAGAAAGACCCTGTCTGCCATGGGCATATGTTTTTCGACCCCTTAAAGATCTTTTTCCATGAATCAACAAGGTAGTTGAAAGATGTGGCTCAAAAAGTCATAGGGACCTTTCCAGAACACACATGGAGGAAGTTCCCCTAGGGGTAGAGGGGGGGAGCCCTAAAGGTAAATGTCGCCCCGCAGTGTAGGTGATGTGCAAAACCAGGGGTTCAGAGATTTGTTCTCGACAGACCCTTCCAACATTCCTAAAAGGAGGCTTGACTGCCCTCCCCTGGTGGCAATTGGGGGTCGACTATCCCTGCACCAGAGAGCCTGGCTAGAAATAAGTACTTGGGTGCAGAGATTTCCAGAGGTTGCATAATACCATTTTCCCTTCCTCCTCCAGTTTCAAGAAAAATCCCCAGTGTTCCACCCAGTTAGACGGAACAAGTAGCAATTTAAATGTAAAAGCTGCTAAAAAAATGTCATCTAAGAGGTCCCACCAGACCAGTTAGAATCCAGAACTTACTCAAGATTCTTAGTGCCAAAGAAAACAGGGGAAGAGAGACCATTTTGGCAATTTGAACAAGTCAGTTTGACATACCAAGTTTCAGATGGTCACTGTTCAGTCCATTCTCCCTTTTCTGGGTAAGGATAACTGGATGTGATCAATAGACCTTCAAGATGCATACTGTCACATAAAGATGAACAGGCAATCCAGAAGGTATTTTATGCTTCTGACTAGGAGCCAGTCATTACCAGTTCAGAGTTCCGCCCTTTGGTCTCACTACAGTCCCCAGGGTATTTACCAAATGTTACGGCAGTTGTAACAGCTCACTTGAGACTATAAGGATTCTGGATGTTTCCATATCTAGGCGACTGGCTCATTAGCACCCCCCAGCAAAGGCATCAGTTAAGGGCAAGAGATCAGGTTCTCCAGACATTTTCTTATCTGGGGATAACCATAAGCTACATGAAATCTTATATAGAGCCAACCCAGAATTTGGAATTTATCGGAGTACTGTTCATCACAGTCAATGATAGCCTCGCTGCCTCTTTCAAGGGTTTAAACTATAACGTCACAGGTCAGAAAAATAATCTGCAGTACCAAGATTTCAGCCTGCTTGGTCCTTCAAGTTCTAGGATGAATGTCACTGGCAGTAACACTAGTACTTTTAGCCAGATTTTACATGAGGATTTTTCAGTGGATGCTAGCAACAGAATGATCGATACTTTACCAAATACAAAAGTCTGTGAAGTACAACCAAGTGCGAAGGCAGAATAATAAATCCAAACAGCAGCAATAGCCAGCACTTCAAATCAGCAAAACCATTTATTTAATATTTCATTAAGGAACAGACCAGTTTTGGTTTTAGTGTTGCAGACCCTTCAGAATGCTCTCCCTTTGGGGATGATTGCAGTTCAAATGGACAATATGTCGGTAGTTTGCTACATCAATAAACAAGGAGGGACCAGATCTTATCCCTTGTGTCGAGAGGTGTTCAGAGTGTGGCAGTGGGTGATCTCATCAAACTGCTCTCACAGCAACACACATTCCAGGGAAGTCCTTGATAGCAGACAAGCTGAGCTGGTGCATTCTTTTACCTCATGGGTGGCCCCTCAGCAAAAAATATAACGGAAATGATTTTCTGTCAGTGGGGCCAACCTTGCTGTGATCTTTTTGCTTCTGCCGTAAACAAATGTGGCAGCTACTTTGTTCTAATCCCCGAGGGATGCCCTGCTTTACAGTTGGCCCCCTGGTCTGCTTTATGCTTCTCCACCAATTCTGCTAATTCCAGAATTCCTACAGAAAGCTGCCATGTTGAAGTCATCTTCATTGCACCTTACTGGCCTCTACAGATTTGGTTCCCCTTCCTTTGTCCACACTTCACCAACCTTGGATTCTGGATCCAACTCCAGACCTCCTGCCCCATCCTACAGGCGTGATTCATCCAGACATATCAAACCTCAGTCTGACTGCCTGGCTTCTCCAGTTTCATTAATAGCCAGACCACTTCTGCTGTATTCACCTGTCCCACATATAATTTTATCTTCCCATAAACCCTCTGCATGAAAGCTCTACTCCAGTAAATGGAAAACTGGGCTTGCCAAAATATAATGTTCCTTTTTCAGCTCCCGTACATAATCTCCTGGAATGTATGTCTACTTTTTAAAGGAGCTAGTTCCTCAACAGTTACGATTTAGTTAGCAGCAATATCACATTAGCTTTGAAGGTTCCTCTGTTGCTTCTCATAAGTTCTGCAAAACATTTTTGCAAGCAACTCTTCTAAGACCTCCTTTTAAAGACCCTACACCCCCCATGGAACCTGAATCTGATACTGGAACTCTTACTCATTCTACATTCGAACCAGCAGCTGTGTGTGACCTCTGATACCTTTCTTGGAAGATGATATTTCTTGTAGCCCTTACTTCTGCCAGACGAATTTCGGAGATTCAAGCATTGTCCTCAAAACCTTCATACTTTATTTTTTCACAAGGATATAGTTGCATTACAAACTAATGCAGCCTTTCTTCCTAAGGTGGAGTCAGAATCTAATATTACTGTCCATTAATTTGCCAGTATCCTTTCCTAAATTTGCTAACAATGGAGAATATATGTTACATTTATTAGATGCTCACAGGTAATTACATTTTTACCTAAATAGAACAAAAGACATCAGAAAAACTGACCAGTTGTTTCTCATTTGCAGAAGTAAAATTGGGAAAGCCATTTACCAAAGTAACTTTAGCCAGGTAGGCTGACTGTATTTCATTTATTTATAACAAATTGGGCATTACCTTAACAAAATTATGTCCCATTCAGCTAGATCCATGGCAACTTCAGTTTTTCAGTCCAGAATGTCCATGGATGATATTTGCACAGCAGCAACTTGGGCCACTCCCAGTACATTTGCTACTCATTCCAAATTGGATTTGATCTCCAGAGGTGGAGCATCATTTGGTTCAGCTGTGCACAGTAATATTCTTCCTTGAGTTCACCCGGGATGTAGCTGGGGACTGCGTTCCATCAGTTGAGGATAGAATGAAAGTTGACAACATCAGATAAAGAAGTTATGTATTCACCGTAATGTTCCATCTGTGTTGTCCATTTTCATTCTTCCTCAACTCCCCACCCATCAACCACCATCCTTTGAAAACTTCTGGAAGAATAAGTGGTTAGTAGATCTTCTCTGTCCTTGATATTGAGCTCCAAATTTAGTCTTCTTCCTGTTTGTCTGCAAGTATTTCTTTTCTAGTAAGATCTGAAGTAGTTGTGGTTGGTGCATTATGCATAAGGGAGAAGCTCGAGCGTTATTTGGTTGCCATATGCTTTAGCAATGGCAGAGTCAGATCCGAGGGATTGGATCCCAGCTCATCAGCTACGGAAGAATTAAAATGGACAAAAACAGATGGAACATTATGGTGAGTACATAACTTTTTTTTTTTGCTTGTAGTCTTTAACTACAAAATACTTTAGTACCTTGGGGAATTTATAGCTGTGATTTTTATCTTCTATATGCCCTGACTTCTCCAGCATTTCAGAGTGGTTTGGGCTCCTTTGCATCTATATTTCCCTTACCTTCACCTTTACACCCCTTAGGCAAGTTTTCTGGTCAGACATGTCGATGAACTGTGTTAATTTAGTAGTGCGTCTACAAGCAGATTTACATATCGTACATTTTTTCATATAGTCTACACATACTTCACTACCCACCATTTAATTTCAGTCCCATATTTTATGCGACTATATGGACAATCCGTTTTTGATTGTTTTCTTCTTTTTCAGAAAGTTGAATTTTTCCTTCTCAAAATGTACTGTTTACTAGTTGGAAGTCTTAACTTGTGGAATTTTACATGTCCAATTGTGCTTCTATTTGTGCCTGATTAGCTCAGCATTTCAAGTGCCCTTTGGCCCTTTCATTCTCATTATATGGCCTTTTCCTTCTACTTTGCAATTGGCAGTTTGATTTTGTTCGCTGAGGCGTAATATCTTTGTGTCCTTGGTCAATGTAAGGCCCGTAAATACAAGTCTGTGAAAGTAAGATATATATTTGCATATATTGTGAGAGCCATTACTTGGTGTACATCATCTTTCCCCCAGTTCACGAATCAGGCATATTCATAGCAGTAAATAACTGATTTAACTATACTTTCCATCTATAGACCTGTATATTGCCCTTTACTGAGCAGCATTTTTGGTAGTTTCCTTTGAGATTGTTAATCAAGAGACTTTTAGGTTATACTGTAGCATTGTTTGTTGGCATGTATGGTAAACAATTCTAGTATCAGTTGAGGAGATTTGCACATTCTCGCTTCTTCTTCTTCATAAAAAAGTCAGGTTCTGCCTGAAGACTGGTGTTGCTCTGCTAAGTGTTGCATGAAGTGTAATAGTTAGTATTTTTCATACCTTTTGCTTATTTATGAAGACCTGTGATATTGATTCTGCTTTGCAAGTTCACCCCTTCAATTAGGCATAATCAACAATATATCTGTGCAAGATCTTCTGCAGAATGCATTTAGTCTGTTGCTGATTCCTTATACTTCCCAAAAGTGCATCCTGTGATATTGTTTGCATCTTTTATAAAGAAAGTGTTTAATATGGATCTGATCTCTGAGCGAGACCTTTCTTCAGATTTGTAGTTACTGTCAATGTAATTCCTAGAGAAGTTACCCGTACAGACTACATACAGATGTGTACATACTGTAGTTCTAGAATTGGATTGGCAGTTCCATCTTCACCTTCGTACACTTTCTGCGTCCCTTTGCATTGTCCTTGGTTGGACAAGGGCACACACTGTGATTAGGCTTAAGTTGTGATTATTTAATTTTTTTCTGCTTCTCTTTAGTGCAGTCTTTCAGAGATATGGAGATGGAGCTTTAGTCACGTGCAGTTGGCAAATGGGTAAAAGTTTAGGGGCCTAGTACCCTGGAGAAATTTTAGGTACTACTACTACTGGCCTTAGTCCTGAAAGTAATGAAGATCATACTGCCAGTCCAGGTTCACACAGATATAGATATGCAAAATGTCTACCTTTCTTCACCTACCAATTCAGATTGTTTTAAAATAAGCTTACTTAATATATATGCAAGTACAGCTATAACTGAGCTGGCAAAATCTTGTTAAACTTTAGCAGGAAAAAGTGAGTATGTGAGAGTGTTCAATCTCGCCGTTTGTTCTTACACACGGTTCGGAGCCGATCCTCGGCTCCAAGTCGGCCTCATAGCAAAGCTCTGCATCTTGGAGAAGCTCGAGACCAGGCTATATCCCACAATCCTCCCTGCCATTACTCAGATCTAGTTTGCCGCTGCAACGGGTCACATCGTTCAGAGAGCTCGGACCAGAGAAAACTGTTATTAGATAAGATAGTTATTTTTTGTCAAAAGTTCTTATAGTTCTATAGTTCTTATAGTTATTGAAAATTTAGTTTCTGATACTATAGTGTGTGTGTGTGTGTGTAGTGTAGTTAGTTTTTTATAGGTTTCCCTTTGGGGCCTACCCTTCTATAACCTATAGCTATATATTTTTCCCTTAATTATAGCTAGTGTTAAATTCTCTTTTTTACAGTGAAATTGCTTATGTCTGAGAAGGCCAAGTCTGGTTTTAAAAGGTGTCAGTGTGGGCAGAAAATGTCCATCACTGACAACCACACTTCCTGCATCTACTGTCTTGGCCCTCTCCACTTGCAAGAGGATTGCTCTATTTGCCATTCCTTCAGTGGGAGGGTCATGACAGATAGACGCAGGAAACTTATAGACAGGGGACTTCTTAAACCTGCTTTCCAGGAGGCCTTGGACAAGTCTGACCAGGCTTCTACGTCCTCGAAGGGGTCGAAGATGTCGGAGCCCATGTCATCAGCTCCGAGTCCATCTTCTAAAGTTCGTTCGCCGGTTCCACAGACTTCGGGGCCGAGCGTCGAACGTTTATCTCTCACTGAGCCCCAGGTCTTGGAACCGGTGTCGGAACTACCGCCACCTTCCATTCTTCGGTCGGTGCCATCTTCGGCCCCTTCGACCCGATCTTCCAGACCCGATACTGATGTGGATCGTGTCGTGCAGAAACTTATGGAGAACACGGCCCTTTCCAAATTGATTGCAGTTTCCTCCCAATTGGTGTCGAAACTAGAAGGCCTTCCCTTATCTCCAACAGGTCCTCCTTCGAGACCCATCCAGTCTTCGGAGCCGGAAGAGGATGAGCCGATGATAGTGGAGCCCTCTGCGCCGAAACTGTCCATTGCACGATCAACACCATTTACTTCGACTCCATCGGAACCTATAGGTGAGTCGCGGAGTCGACGATCTCTCCTTGGTTCCAGGACCGAGAGTCGTACCGAGCTTTCGGTGCCGACTCTCCCTCTCAGGGCCTCGGCGCAGATTGGCTCGGCTCCGTCCTCTGGGTCGAGACCCATGGGCCCCGTGTCTGTGATTCTTCCATGTTCTTCGGAACCGGGGGAGTCCTCGACTCGAGGTTCAGGGGTTTTTGACCTTATGAGGAAGGTTTTGTCTACATAGACAACCACTTCATCGGACGCATCTTCTCCCTCCCCTAAGGAGCTGCTGTCTGTTTCTGTTCCCACGACACATCCAAAGCGTGGAGCACCATTGTCTCAGCCATCCCCAGAGGGTGCCCCCTGTTCCTCGGAGGCCTCACCGGAATCCCCCTCCGATGAGGTTCCGAGGAAAAGATTGTGCAAGAGGAGGCACTTAGATTCCCCACAGGAATCTCTAACTTCTGACACTGACTTGGATGAGTCAGAGGGGTCCCCAAAATCCCCCTCCGAGGATGTCTCATTTGCGGACATCTTGGAGATATTAAAACAGAGGGGTGATTGGCAGTCCCTAGCCCCCACTGAGGACGAGTCGGTGTTGCTGAAGGCTTTTGGTGCTCAACCTTCTACCTCCTGGGTTACTCCGCCCTTCGATGAGTTAATGGATTTGATTGCTCGAAGGGCTTGGGAGACACCGGACACAGTGGAACCGGTCCCTCGAAAACCAAGCAAATTTATTACCGCTCCCCAGGACAAGACTTATCTCACCAAAGGAGTCCCAGTTGACACTATGGTGGTGGCTGCAGCCATTAAAAAGGAGATGTCGGAGTCTTCCTCTTCTGTTCATCCTCCTAATAAGGATTCTAGGACTATGGACAGATACAGGAAGCGCGTTTTTAGTTCAGCGACTTTTTCCATGCGTTCGCTAAACTATTTGACACATTTTACACGTCTACAGAGGGATCTCATCAAGGAGCTGGGAGATGCTCTCCAGGGTAACACAGATGCTGCTGTTTCAGATAAGGTAACAGCACAGCTTAACACCCTTACCTCCGTAGTGAACTCGTCCATGAGGCTCATCTCGTATGCGGCTGAAGGGTCGAGTAGAGCCACAGCTTCAGCGATTGCTCTACGAAGACAATCCTGGATGCGGCTGTGCTCATTTGCGGAAGCCTTCAAGTCTTCCTTCGCCAACGCCCCCTTTGATGGTGCCACTCTTTTTGGGCCCAAAGTGAAAGACACATTAACTCGGTGTGAGCAAGAAGGAAAGACTCTGTCTGCTGTCGGAGTCCGTTTTTCCGTTCCATCTAGACCGTACCCCAAAGGGCAATGAGGCAGAAAAATGTGGTTCTGTAGAACTCTGGGATCTTTCCAGGCCACACAGTGCCCCCCCCCCCAGAGGCAGAGGGGGGGCAGACATGGAAGACGTCGCCCCGGCGGCAGAGGGGGTCCGCAGAATCAAGGCGACAGGGATCCTATCCCTGCTAAGCCTTTCCAGCACTCCTGAATGGGGGCCCGACTGTCCTGCTCTGGAGGCAGTCGGGGGTCGCTTGGCTTTATACCCACAGGCCTGGCTAACTCTCACCTCAGACTCCTGGGTAAAAAGCATTGTAACCAGAGGATACAAAATCCCCTTTATGTCAACTCCACCCCAACAAAGAAGGTCTCCAGATGTGCCACCCCGTCTGCAAGGCCCAGCAGCAATAGAAATTTCAAAGCTGCTCAGAATTCAGCCAGTCCCGGCGGACCAAAAAGGATCCAGAACTTACTCAAGGTTCTTTTTAGTTCCAAAAGAGACAGGGGACTGGAGACCCATTTTGGATCTCAGCAATCTCAATACCTTCATGAAGAAGGAAAAGTTCCGGATGGTCACGCTTCAATCGATCCATTTTTGCAGAAGGATGACTGGATGTGCTCGATAGATCTCAAGGACGTGTACTACCACATCAAAATGGCCAGACCGTCCAGAGATCACCTGCGCTTCCGGCTGGGAGCCAGTCATTTTCAATTTCGAGCCCTGCACTTTGGGCTCATCTCAGCCCCCAGGGTATTCACCAAATGCATGACAGTGGTAGCGTCTCACTTGAGATGTCTAGGATTCCGGGTGTTTCCCTATCTGGACGACTGGCTCCTCACCGCCACCACCGAGCGTCGCCTCATACAAGCCAGAGACTATACAGTCAACCTTTGTTCCCACCTAGGGATTTCCATAAACTTCGAAAAATCTGCCTTACTGCCCTCACAGCATATTTCATTCATCGGAGCAGACCTAGATACGCGCTTAACACTGGTAAAGCTCCCTCAAGTAAGGGCTTCATCCCTCAAGGAACAGGTTCTTCTTCTACTGCAATGCAGGAAAGCCCCGGCCAAATTGGTGTTGAAGGTTTTGGGACTCATGGCAGCGTCCCTGATTGCAGTTCCTATGGGGAGATTGCACATGAGGCTCCTCCAATGGCTGCTGTTCACGCAGTGGTCGTTCCAGCAGTTACCCCTAACGCACGAGATTCTGATAACAGATTCTTGCAAGCGAGACCTCTCATGGTGGGTGTCCAGTCAGGATCTCACTATGGGTCATCCATTTGTTCTACCGAATCCGACGGCCATGATAACCACGGACACTTCTCTGATAGGGTGGGGGGAACTTTTTCAGGGAAGAACAGTCCAAGGGGAATGGTCCAACATGGAGTACAACCTGCACACAAATGTTCTGGAAATGAGGGCGGTGTTCTTGGCGTTGCAACACTTTCAAACCCTCCTATCTCTAGGAACAGTAGCAGTTCAGACAGACAAACATGTCTGTAGTCTGGTACATAAACAAACGAGGGGGAACCAGATCTTACTCATTATGCAGAGAGGCCATGAGAATTTGGCAATGGGCAGAGTCCACGGGTCGCTTTCTGATAGCAACGCACATCCCGAGGTCATCCAACGTCATTGCGGACAGGTTGAGCAGAGCCATCCTGTTACCTCACCAGTGGTCCCTCAAACTACAGGTGGCGGAAAGAATTTTCCGCAAATGGGGCCAGCCTTGCTGCGATCTATTCGCCTCCCCGATGAATACCAAATGCAGAAGCTATTTTGCCCTTCTACCCCCTCCAGAGGATGTCCCCAGGGACACACTGATACACGATTGGCCCCCGGGTCTCCTATATGCATTTCCACCTACCCCCTTGATTCCCAAATTTCTTCAGAAAGCCATGAATCTGGAAAGGACAATTATACTCATAGCCCCATTCTGGCCTTGACAGATATGGTTCCCCTTTCTTTGAGCCCATCAAACAGAGGAACCGTGGATCCTGGACCCAGTACCAGATCTACTGACACATTCGTTGGGAGTTCCTCACCCGTCTCTTCTATCCCTCAAACTAGCAGCTTGGCTGCTCCACTTCCCCGCCTAGCCAGGTCTGATCTACTTTCTCCGGCAGTTCAGCGCATTTTGGTTGCCTCTCATAAGGCTTCCACTACAAAACTCTACAAGAGTAAATGGAAACGCTTTGTGTACTGGGCATCTAGCCAACACTTGGACCCCCTAGTTGCTCCTTTACATAAAGTTCTAGAATTTCTATCCATCCTTTTCCACGAAGGAGCCTCTACTTCCACACTAAGAGTACAGTTGGCGGCCATATCCAACTTCCATGTTGGTGAGGACGGTTCTTCTATTATGTCCCACAGGCTTTGTAAGGCTTTTATGAAAGGTTCCTTCCATCTTCGACCGCCCGTCAGAGACCCTTTATTCCCATGGAATTTAAATTTGTTATTGTCACAACTAATGTTGCCGCCCTTCGAACCAGCCTCTTCTTGCCTCCTGAAGTTTTTGTCGTGGAAGACTCTTTTTCTTGTAGCAGTTACTTCAGCTCGGAGAGTGTCAGAGCTGCAAGCACTATCAATTAAACCACCTTACTTAATTTTCCTCCCAGATAGTTTCCTTACGAACAAACCCGTCTTTCCTTCCTAAGGTATGTTCTGTCATAAATATTAATCAGTCCATTGAACTCCCTACTTTCTTCAAAAACCATACCAGCAAGTTGGAATATATGCTGCACAAGTTAGATGTCCACAGACAGCTAAGATTTTATTTGGACAGGACTAAGGATTACAGAAAAACAGATCAACTTTTTGTTGCATTTGCAGACAATAAAAAGGGCATGGCAGTTACAAAATGTACGCTTTCTAAATGGCTTACTGATTGTATAGCCTTTGTGTATTCCAAGTCAAATCAGGCCTTGCCCACCAAACCTAAGGGCCATTCTACTAGATCCGTTTCCACTTCCTTGGCTCATGCAGCTCGCCTGCCTTTGGACACGATTTGTGCAGCAGCCATGTGGTCTAAACCACATACTTTCATCGCTCATTATAGGGTTGACAAAGCCTCCAAAGACAGGACATCTTTTGGTTCCACTGTGCTCAGGAACGTTCTTCCATGAGTCACTCAGGGTGACGGAGCTAGGGACGCTACCCGTGTGTAAGAACAAACGGCGAGATTGAACACTCTCACATAAAGAAGTTATGTTCTTACCATAATGTTCCATGTGGAGTGTTCATCTCACCTTTGTTTTTAAATTCCCCCCCTTCCCTCCCTCACGTGTTTGGAAGAACGAGTAGGACTAGAGTCTGGTCCACATGTCTTTACCTCTTCCGGGTATATTACCTCTTACCTCATAGGGTATATTTCGTTACCCTTTAGTTAATTTGTCAGTGAGATAGTGTCTCTGAATTTTTGTGGCAGTATGTAGCATTAGCACCTCAGGTTTATTGTTAGTCTGGTTTGCTTGCAAACTAGATCTGAGTAATGGCAGGGAGGATTGTGGGATATAGCCTGGTCTCGAGCTTCTCTAAGATGCAGAGCTTTGCTATGTGGCCGACTCGGAGCCGAGGATCGGCTCTGAACCGTGTGTAAGAACAAAGGCGAGATGAACACTCCACATGGAACGTTATGGTAAGAACATAACTTCTTTTTTTCTACCTTCTAGCAGAAATTGCGATGAATATATATACTTTTTGCATTGGTGATTCACAGAAGTGTAGGAAAGGTGGCCAGCTACATCCCATCCTTTCACTCAAAGCATAGTTCATATCACATAAAAAAGAACAGATTTGGTGGAACCTCTTCTGTGACATCCAAACTTTTCTGTATATACACCACAAAGTTATACAAACTGGAATAGCTGCAACATAATTAGTAATGGATAGCAGTAAGAGGCCAAATACAAATATCCCACAAATGTGTGACATTTACAGTTACCATTTGTCTGCGATATTTACAGTGCCAGTTTAGTCAAACTGAGTTGTGGTTGGATTTGCTGTAATGTTTTATTGTCCTCATTTTCTCATTTGAATACCTTATAGGCTAACTCAGAGTTTAGTTTTATAGCAACACTTTTCTGAATTGTGGTAGAAGATTTGAGGGTACAGCGCTGGTCATTGTTAGCAGATAAACTGATGAGGTGAGCTAAGAATTGCTTGCCAATGTGTTTACTATGTATCCCCCCCAAACAAAATAGTGACATGTCACTGCAGCCACATATGCAAACTGCAATTTGTGTATGTACCTTTTGCTAGATGAATGGTAACCCCTTAATTTTAATGGCTACCTGGTTTGACATGACAATACAGTTCTCAAAAGAATCTAGTCAGGACTAGATACTGTACAGTTATGCCTCACTGCTTCCTTTGGTAGACTACCAACCAATGGGCTTCTGCATGGGTCTTTCATATAAGTTGCTTAGGTTTAGTTGCTTACTGATGTCCGAACATAAAAGCAAACCCCAAACAAATGCCTGCAGTACCTCCAGAACATGAAGAACCAAATTAAAAAACAATAATATACTGTGGAAGTTGGCAAAAAAGGTCAAAGTAAAGTCTTGTCAGTGTTTGTAGTGAGAAGAAAGTGCTTACTGATTAAAGTATTTTTTTTTTAATTTTGAGGTCTCCCTTTTTTGCCAAGTTGCTCATTTTTTCAGTTTTATTTTTTAATACTGATTGAGTTCACCCAAAAGCTGTTAATGTAAAATGCCCATAGTTTCATACTAATATTGAGTGCTTTTAAATGTAGTGGGGAAAAGGGGCTGTTGACATTCTTAGTGCCTACATACTTAAGGGTAAGAACAAGGAAAGATATTCGGTTAAATTCAGGGTTAATATTGCAAAATCCTCCCAGTTGGTGAAAAATCATAATTAACTGTTGGCTCAGAATTTCAAGGTAAATTGCCACCAGTTTCTTCTTGGTAAGTTTCATATGATAGTATTGTGAGCAGGGATATTATGAAGTAGACACTTATTTTTCATTCACATAAAGCCTCTTTATGAAAGAAATGACTTTACTTACAATTAATCAGCTCTTGTGTTTTCTTAATTTGCAGTTCACACCTGGAAATGGTACACAGTACAGCAACGGCATGTCTATTGTGTAAACTTGAAGCAGTCATCCAGTGCAGAACAAGCATACAGAAAAAATATAGAGCCATGTGTCACATTTCCATGTATTGACTGCTGTGAAAACATTATTCCACTGTATAACATAAAATCTTTTCCAAAAGCATTAATGAAACTCCTGTCCTGTTTGCTGATTAACACAGTGCATATGTTGTATAATTTAAAACTTGTCAAATACCTTGTACTTAAGCTTGTTTTTTATGATTCTGTTACATTACTTCCTAGTTTGTTTTTTTTTATAACCTAGAACAATTTCTTACATTTACAGTTTGTACCCAGAAGCCTTTTGTCATCCATTAACATTTTGAATGTTTTTAATCATTACCATGCATGTGCTTTACTTTATCAACTCCCTTCAGGTGCACAGGCTACCACTTTCAACCAATCCCAGGCAAAGGTTTTTAAACACTTGATTAACTTCTCTGTTATGTAATTAAACAATTAACTCAAACCCAGGCAAGTCTTTCATGATAGCTTCTGTGATGTCAAGAAACTTACAAACCAGAAATAGTTCTAAGAAATGAATGTATACTTCCAAAAATTGTTTATCACACCTAACAATAATGATTTAGTGTACCTCATGCATTTGTTGCATTATTTAAAGCAACGTTCTTCATATCCAGAGTATGCAAAGAATAAAATGGAATCTAGTAGCATTTATCCATGCAAGAGGTCACCCTTCATGTGTAATTCAGCAGCATTTGTTTCATGTGCCTGTTTATTTCATGCACCTGTACACATTTTTAATATGCAAATGAGTTTCGTAAATGAAAGGTAGTTTCATAAATCAGTTGGTCTAAATTTGGGTCGCAATGGGTTTCATGCCGTATGATTAAAGTCTGGAAGAGGATAGATTATAGTATGGTTTGTGATTTTTGTGCTTTTATCAGCATTCCTAGTACCTTGCATTGCAAGCCTGAATGGTGGAAGTCCTGAAAACAAATGTGTAATGTAAAATCTGGTTCTGATTAAAAAGACATTACAGTAAAAAGTCTATACCAGTGGAAAGCTGTGCAGATCTTAGTCTATATGAAATCGTATGTGGCAAGTTGTGAAGTGTCTTGCCAGCCCGTGTCCTTTGCAAGTGAAACACTCAGTACCCTTGTAGACTCCAGTTAAAGGATTAACAGAATATGCATGAATGTTTAGAAGAAAAAAAGAATGGTACCTGTAGCATTAATAGCACCTATCATAATGCAGAAAGCTACTGGCTAAACATTTTTATGCAAGCAGTAAAAACTATTTTCCTGAACTTTAACCAAGGGCAATCAGATTTGATGTTGCAATAATCTAAAAATTATTTTGGAGATAAAAATATTATTCAAATATTTGAAAATTAATATAAATGTGTACTTCTATAGATTAATTGGGATATGTTGGATATATTTTCTATTCATGAATGTATCTGTAGTTGTATATAATTTGATCTGTTACGTTTTTATCTTTGTGAGCTTTTGTTATGAAGTTCCCATTTCATCAATATAGTTTGATTGTAATTATAGAGTGTACTCTTGTTTCACAGTAGAGTATGAAAAGTCAGTTTATTTCTCATTTACAGGTGTTCAGAAAAGTTTTAAAAAAATGTTACATAGATTCTTTTCAGAATTCTAATTCTGTTAGTCTTTGGTATGTCAGCAAATAAAAGAAGGTAATTAAGTATTTGATCAAGTGAATGCATTTAAATAGACAGAAGTGCAAGTTAGGAAATGCTAGCTGGTGTATGAGGTGCTTGGATAAAAATGAAAGCGCGTACCTTAATGAGAATATGTTCTACCATTTCATTAAGTTACAATGATTCTTTATCAGCTTTGCTAAGTAAGTTTTGTCCAGTACCACCATTCTGTTACGTTTTGTCAACTTCCACATACAGAAAACCTAAGACTGCTGCTTTGACATGTTATTCCAGACAGAAGTCAGGGTAATAGAAGTGGACTCTGCAAACCCCATAAAGCCATGTGAATGGTTACAATGGGATGGTTAAACTGTATAGTATGGGTGCAGATATGTTCTCTACTGATTTGAAATGATGAAAAAAGTAAAATACTTGTGCAGCAAACTGTCAGTGAAAAATGTATGATCTGAAGTAGGGACTTCATTTGTCAGCAACCTGTGGGTCTTGGATCCGATATCGGATCCGAGCCAGCAACTTGTTTCATAGCTAATGGATCCAAGCTCCTAGCCCCTCCCCTCACCCATAATCCCCTGCCCAACCCTCCATGACCCCAGATCTAGTTTGCCGTGCTTGTGGATGGCTGGATTCTTTTGAGCTCTTAGCGAATTTGTCAGTTAAGTGTAATTTTCTTCAACTTTCTTCTATTGTTAACTTTAAAAAGTGTGTAAAAGTCAGGTTCCCTGTATTTTATATTTTTTTATATAGTTTTTTCCCCTCCCTTCGCTGGTCGTTAGTGAGTGTGTGTGTGTTTGTGTTTTGGGGCCTGTGTGTTTGTGTAGTACTTTTTTTCTTCAAGTATGGCTGAGGCCCCAAAAGCCATTTTTTCAAAATGTACCGAGTGTGGCCTTAAGCTCTCCCCGGCTGATGGCCACACTCAGTGCGTTCGGTGCCTTGGGGTTGAACACCTCTCCTCAGGCTGTACCATTTGTGCAGCTTTCAGCCCCAGGGCACTGAAAGAGCGGAGGTCGAAGCTGGTCCTGGTGGGACTTTTGCCCCCAGACTCGGCTCCGGCCTCCGCTGCTCCCGTGGCACTACCACAGGCTGTGGTCATTGCCACTCCTGCCCCCCTTCCTCCGGCCGGGACTCAAACTCCCGCTAAAGCGCCGGAGGACAGGGAGGCTAGGAGGGAGAAGCACCACAAGCGGCGGGCCGAGGCCTCCGCTTCGGCCCCGCCAGCTAAGCGGGCTTCTCCCTCCACAGCTTCTAGGTCTCCTCCTCCTCAGCTCCGATCTCCTTGCTTCTCCCCAGGGCCCAAGGAGGAGGAGGCCTGATCTCCATCGAGGTCATCGAGGCGGCATTCCAGGCTTGCCTCAGTGGCCTCATCGAGATCAACTTTCAGTATGTCAGATGCAGACTTGGACCGGACGATGCGAAGGTTCATCCAGGCCCAGCTGCAGATGGGAGTGCTCTTGCCTCCCTTTGTGGGGGAGCTTGACACCCTTTTTTGCTCCAATTGCTCCTTCTCCGACCTGCTACCCAGATTCAGAGCGTTCGGAGCCGGGCAGCGTCAGAGCCGACAGTACTTGGTACTTTGGATCCGACCCTGCCCTCGAGTCTGTCTGATCTGACCTCTCGGAGCCGTGGGCCGAGCTTCGGATCCGAGGGATTCAGTGTGCCTTAGGCTCCGTCCAGGTCAGAGCACACTGGTCCTTCGGATCCGATGGTCTCGGTGCTGGCTCCGATCCCTTCATTGGATCCAAGTGGGAGTCTGCTCTCGGAGCCCAGGGAGAGCGGTCCCCCCTCAGCCTACGATGTAGTGGAGAGGGCTCTGTCGAGAGCATCCGGACCCCTGGCCCTTGTCTCGGCTCCACCCTGCACTCCCTCTCTGCTGGGCCAGGCTTCCATCACCCGGCCACAGGGACAGCCTGCTTCGATGTCCCAGGTTGTTCCATTGGAACAGGATGTTGCTGGCGAGACCTCCTCGGACAGCCCCCCCCCCCCGAGGAAGTGCCTCGCAAGCACAAGTGCAAGAGGAGGCATGTGGACTCCCCTGAGTCCTTAACTGAGGACACAGACTTGGATGAAGGGGAAGGCTCCCCAAGATCACCCCCTGAGGATGTCTCCTTTGGAGACATCATGGAAATGCTTAGGATCAGAGGTGGGTGGTCTGCCCCCAAGGCTTCCTCAGACGAGTCCGTGTTTCTGGAGGCATTCGGAGCAGGCCCATCTACATCTTGGGTGTCCCCTCCGGCCGACCCCCTGGTGGACCTTATTACCACCAGGGCGTGGAAGGACCCGGACACCGTGGAGCCAGTCCCCAAACGCCCGGACAGGATACTGAGCCCCCTGCAGACCGGTCACACTGGAGCAAGGGTCCCCCCGTAGATGCCATGTTGACGGCGGCAGCCACGAAGAGGGAACTAGCTCAGGAGAGCCCCTCAGTCCATCCACCGAGCAAGGAGTCCCGCTCGATGGATCACTTAGGGAAGCGAGTTTTTAGTTCGACCTTTTCGGTAAGGTCTCTGAACTATATGGCACACATCATCAGGATGCAGCGGGATCTTATCAAAGAATACGCTGCCCCCCCCCCCCGAGTCCATGTCAGCGGAGGACAAACAGTTGTACTCCACCCGAATGGCCACTCTGAGATCTATTTCAAATACCTCTATGCGGCTATTGTCCCACGCCACCGAGGGAGCCGCTAGAGCTAGCAGAGCAGGTCTAGTCATGAGACGTCAGGCCTGGCTCCATCATTGTGACTTTGCGGAGCCTTTTAAAGCATCCTTTGCGAACGCCTCTTTCGATGGTTCTGCCCTGTTTGGCAAAACGGTTCGCGAGACACTAGTCCAGAGCGAGAAGGACGTGAAGACATTGTCTGCCGTCGGAGTCCGCTTCTCTGCTCCCCAGCGGTCCTTTTCGAAGAACCAAAAGGGTCAGAAGAAGATGTGGTTCCGGAAATCGCAACACTCCCAACCTTCTCCGGACAACCAGTCCTTCCGTGGCAGAGGAGGACAGGGAGGACGCCGCCCCAGGGGCAGAGGGGCTCCGAGGAACTTTGGGTCCAGAGAACCTTTCTCTGATCGGCCCACGTAGCAGCCCTGAAGGGTTGCCCGGCTGCTCCGCTCTGGAGGCAGTTGGGGGGGGCACTACTTGGAGCACCTAGCGGCATGGGAGTCCATCATGACAGACCGCTGGGTGCTTCAAATTATATCCAGAGGGTAAAAAATTCCATTACTTCATGTCCCCAAATTCAAGAACCTCCCCAATGTACCACCCGATCAGAGAGAGGCTGCAGCCGCAGAGATTCAGCAGCTGCTAGAAAAAAGAGCCATCCAGACCGTCCCCCAAGACCAGCTCGGATTAGGGTTCTACTCCAGGTTCTTTTTGGTGCCATAAAAGACGGGGGACTCGAGACCAATTCTAGACCTGTCCCGTTTGAACCTGTCGGTAACTAAGGAAAAATTCTGAATGGTCACTCTTCAATCTATTCTTCCCCTTCTAAGGGAGAACGATTGGATGTGCTCTATAGACCTCAAAGATGCGTACTACCACATTCTAATGGACAGACAATCCAGGAGGTTTCTCCGCTTCCAGCTGGGAGCCAGTCACTACCAGTTCAGGGTCCTTCCCTTTGGCCTCACCACAGCCCCCAGGGTGTTCACCAAGGTGTTAGCAGTAATAGCGGCCCACCTGAGACTCCAGGGAATGCAGGTCTTCCCGTACCTGGACGACTGGCTCCTGACCGCCCCAACAAGGCATCTACTTTGCTCAGCCAGAGATTTCTTTCTCCGCCTAGCCCCCCAATTAGGCATCACCATCAATGCCGACAAATCTTTTCTGGCCCTGACATAAGTCATAGAATTTATAGGAGCCAGAATAGACACCAGAGATCTACGAGCCTTCCTGACGTCGGAACGACTACGGAATTTGCAACTTCATGTGCGGGCCATCCTCCAGTCAGAAGCACCACCGGCGGAATTGGTCCTGAGGGCGCTGGGATCCATGGCGGCAGCGATAACACTCCTTCCATGCACCCATCTGAACATGAGGGTACTGCAGTGGACCCTTCTAGTTCAATGGTCCTTTCTGTCCTTTCCTCTCAATCACAAGGCTTGCAGGAGGGCCCTATTATGGTGGCTTCATGCTCTGGATCTCCATATGGGCCGACCCTTCTGCACCTCTCCCCCTCTCGCCACGGTGACCCCGGACGCCTCCCGCCTCGGATGGGGGGGCATTATTCAGGCAGGACCGTCCAAGGCACGTGGAACGATACAGAGACCTCCCTGCATATCAACGTTCTGGAGATGAGAGCGATGCTGTACGCATTGCAAGCACTTCAGAATCTCCTCCCCGTAGGAACTATTGCAATTCAGTCTGACATGTCTGTTGTCTGGTACATCAACAAACAGGGGGGAACCAGGTCTTACCCTCTATGCCGCGAAGCCATGAGAGTGTGGGAATGGGCGATTTCCACCAACCGCTTTCTGAGTGCAACACACACTCCGGGGCGGGCCAACAACCTAGCGGACAAACTCAGCAGCACCCTTCTTACCCCTTACGAGTGGTCTCTCAACCCACTAGTAGCAAAGCAGATATTTGCAATATGGGGGCAACCCTGCTGCGATCTTTTTGCCTCTCCCTCAAACACCAAATGCGACAATTTCTTCGCGCTGATTTCCCCCTCCAGGGGAAACTCCAAGAGACGCTTTGGTGCATGCTTGGCCGCCCGGTCTACTTTATGCCCATCCTCCTCTACCCCTGATGCTGCAGCTCTTACAGAAAGCCTCACGGTTGGGGACCAGGATGATCCTCATTGCCCCATTCTGGCCTCTGCAAATTTGGTTCCCTTACCTGTGGTCTCACCTAGTGAATCCCCCCTGGATTCTGGATCCCAGTCCGGATCTAATCTCCCATCCGTCGGGCTTGCCGACCCTAAATCTTGACAGTCTGAAGCTGACAGCTTGGTTGCTCCAGTTCCAGTCCTAGTTAAGACTCCCGGTATTTCTTCACCAGTCAAAGCCATCCTCGTGGCAGCGCATAAACCTTCCACCAGGAAAGTGTGCTGCAGTAAATGGAAACGTTTCTCCGTCTGGGCGGAGCATCATAATCTAGATCCCTTTACGGCTCCTCTTCCATCCATACTAGACTTTCTAACCGAACTTTTTCAGGAAGGCGCTAGTTGCTCAACTGTCAAAGTACAATTGGCTGCCATCTCCCATTACCATGTGGGACATGACACAGGGCCCTTGATGTCGGCCAAATTGTGTAAAACCTTTCTCAAGGGCACCTTTTTGCTTAGACCCCCTATAAAGGAAGCCGTACCCCCTTGGGATCTTTCACTAGTTCTTCAAGCCCTGACTGCTCCACCATTTGAACCTGACGCTTCTGTGGATCTCAAATACTTGTCCTGGAAAACAGCATTCCTTGTAGCCATTACTTCAGCGAAAAGAGTTTCGGAGCTTCAAGCTCTTTCTGTGAAACCTCCTTACTTGATCTTTCATCTGGACAGTGTGTACCTCAGGACCAATCCCTCCTTCCTTCCCAAAATAGCATTAGAAACCAATATAAATCGATCTATAAATCTACCGGTCTTCTTTCCTAAAAATATCAGAATAAAGGAGAGTACAAGCTGCATTCATTAGATGTTCATAGGCAGCTGCGTTTTTATACTCATAGAACCGCTGGTCACAGACAATCCGACCAGCTGTTCATTTCCTTTGCCAAATTTAATTTGGGGAAAGCAGTATCAAAAATCTCCTTGTCACGCTGGATTTCCCAATGTATTCTTTTAGCGTACCAAGCTTCTGGGAGACCCGCACCTGAAGGAGTTTGCGCACATTCCACTCGTTCCATCTCTACTTTTGCGGCTTTCAAATCTAGAGTTCCGTTGGATGATATTTGTTCGGCAGCCACTTGGGCCTCATCTCATACCTTTATTAACCACTACAAACTGGACGTAATTTCTAGAGGGAGAGCATCCTTTGGCTCTGTGGTGCTCTGTAATATCCTTCCATGATGGCCACCCAAGATTCAGGAAGCTGGGGACTCTGTCCCCCACAGGTTGCTGACAAATGAAGTCCCTACTTCAGATTAAGAAGTTATGTACTCACCATAACGTTCCATCTGAGTAGGTGGCTTCATTTGTCTGCAACCATCCCCCTGGCCTTCAGTGGATCTATGTGAGTTGTTTTATTGGAATACCCTTTTTGGGTATCTATAGAGGGGCAAACTTGATCTGAGGTCATGGAGGGTTGGCAGGGGATTATGGGTGTGGGGAGGAGCTAGGAGCTCGGATCCATTAGCTATTAAACAAGTTGCCGGCTCGGATCTGATATCGGATCCAAGACCCACAGGTTGCAGACAAATGAAGCCACCTACTCAGATGGAACGTTATGGTGAGTACATAACTTCTTATTTTCTTAATTGAATAAATAGGCAGTACATACGTTTCTTTTTATCTTTCTCCAGCTGATGTAAATACAGCAGTACATGTGCTTAAACAGTCATTGAGATTCATTTCTTGGTCTTTAAGGAAGTACTGCTTTTGTTTGTGTTTAAGTTGATTGGTATGTTTTGATATGGACATTTTTGCAAAGTACATTTCTGAAGAAAAAAATCACTAGAATATACATCTGCACAAGATATATGTTAGACCTGTATACACAGATGCAGTGTGTATCCATTGACAGCTTTGCACAAAACTACTTAAAATGTCTGTTAAAATGACAAAATTCACAGGGGAGCTCATGGTACTGGCTCCTGGGCTGCATCCCCCAAGTTAAAAACAGAAAGCAAATTATGCTTAACTTCAATTCATAAGGTCCGCTATTATTTTTAAACTAAAAATAATAGTTGACTTTCCGACTTTCTGTTGTGATGTTCATCGTACAGTTTTGTACCTACCATAAATGTAGATGTTCGAGTGCTTATACAGCTGCAGTCATAACAGATGGGTTTTCCTGCCGTCAGGCGGGTCCTCGGTCAGCCGAATTCCAAAGTCTAGGTCCGGCGTCGGTTGTCGTCGCTTCTTCCCTGACATCAGTGTGACAGGGGAATAAAAGAACCAGCCGACGCCATTTTCTTCAGTCTTTCTTGCCGCGCGGTGCCCGAAGAAGCAGTTCGCAAGTGCCGGTCGGCCAGCTCCTGAGATTACGAATATCTGCAACCGAAGTCTTCTTGAAAGCTGAGTACCCCATTGGGGAAACTTTTCTTGCCTCAGACCGATGTCAGACAAAGTTAATTGTATTTCATGTGGGAAGCAAATACCGCATAAGGATTTTCATTCCCTCTGCATTCCTTGCTTAGGCCCAGACCACGACGTCTCGGCCTGTCGTTTTGTGCTACATTCAGCAAACGCACCATTAAGCGTCGGGCGGAGTTCACCCAGCACTTTTAACTACATAATGTCGTCGGATACTCCGACTCCAGTTTTGACTAAAAGACGCAAAGATAAGGACTGACACACGAGGTCTGTGGCCTCTACCGACACAACGCCAAAGCCGACTACAGATGGTCCGGTTCTCAGCGAGGCACCTACGCAGCCCCTGACTACCGACGACACTTTATTGGCGGTGTCTTCTGTACCCGAGGTCGCAGGCTCTTCGGCCCACACCCCGACTACAGATACCGAAGCCACTCAGCGGTGAAACTCAGAGTTTAGACAGGTCTGCCTCCTCTCAAGGTGTCTTCAGGCCTTCCTCTTCTTTTTCCATCAAGGCTTTCACTAAGTCTAAGGCAGCCATGCATTCTAAAAAACAAACCCCACAGGGCCCTTCTCAAGGCCCCATGCCTAAAAAGCAGATGTTCAAAATGGCTGAGGACTTAATTCCTCTTATCAGGGGTTCTCAACACCCCCGGACAAAAGGCCCAGAGTGGAGGAAGAATCCCCCTCCTTGGACCAGGCCTCCATTATTTCAGAGCATTCTGATGACCAGGAACATTCATACTCCCCTTTTGAAGATTCTGATGCAGAGGAGTCCATTCCTTCTGTCTCCCCCCCTGAGGATTACTCTTTTGGGGAAACCTTGCATACCTTGAGGGAACACTTCCATTGGGAAGGCCAAGAGTACTCAGACTCCAAGAAAAGGCTTAGGGATTTTCTCTTGCTCCCTCAGCACAGGCCTCTGGCTATACCTCCTGTCTTAGATATCCTTGATGTGTATTCGGAGTCCTGCCTCAACCCAGATTCTTTGCCTCCAGCTCCAGTCAAGCCTGACGGGCATTACCGGGTTCCTGACTCACACCAATTCCTATACAAAAGCCATGCAGCTGACCCAGAAAGTATCTCGCAGGGCCCCAAGGGAATTAAGGCCTCCACTGCTAAAAATCCATTACCTTCAGAGAGGGATTCCAGAGCTGTAGAAAGGTGGGGGGGGGGGGAAAGGTATGCACCTCGGCCACCTTATCCATGAGGGCATTAAACTGCCAGTTCCATATGTTAAAGTACCAACAGTTTCTGTTATCACAGTTGAGAAGCAAAATGTCACAACCTGAACAACCAGATTTGAAGGAGTTGCAGGATTTGATACATAGTGCAGAGCAAGTAGGTAAACATACCTTGCAATGTGGTTTTGATGCTTTAGAAGCCTCATGTAGAGCTGCTGTTACAGGATCAGTCATACGTAGACATGCTTGGCTTAAAGAGCAAACCTTACCAGATCATGTCAAAGCTAAATTACTGGATGCACCTCTGCAAAAAGATGTATTTTTTGGTGTTAAAGCTGAGGAGGTATTAAAGAAAATGGAGGAAAAGGCAAAATCAATGCAAACAGTGAAAGATTTCCTACAGGTACAACCTCCACGTTTCAGTAGAAATTGGCTTCAAAAAATTGGTCCTTTCCAGCCACGGACAGACCCCAAAGAGGTAGATACAGGCCCCCGAGGGGTAGAGGGCAATCTCAAGGATCGTTTAGAGGCAGACAATGGCAAGCACCTACCCAAAGAGGTAGTGAATATAGTTCACAGCCATTCAGAAAGCAGAACCAATGACTTTCCCCTTTGCATGCCAAGCAAGGCTCAAATGGCAGCACCTTTACGTGGGAAACTGGCACTGTTTTCAAAAAATTGGCATATTGTCACAAAAGACAAATGGATCCTGGGCATTATAGACAGAGGCTACAGATTCCACTTTCACACCCTTCCAAAAATGAGAGGCATGCCAAACCTGCCACACAATCAAAGGGCAGAGGCACAAAAACAAATTTCAGATCTCATGGACATGAAAGCTATTCAAGAGGTACCTGCATAAGAACAGGGTCAAGGTTTTTATTCCAGACTATTCCTGGTACCAAGGAAGGGCAAAGATTGGAGACCTATTTTGGACCTATCCATACCAAACACTTTTTTACTCGTGCCAAAATTCAAGATGCTCACATTACAGCAGCTTCTTCCCATGCTGGGCAAGGAGTCTTGGCTGGTAACATTGGACCTCAAGGAGGCATACCTGCATGTCCCAATCAGACAAGATTGCAGAAGATACCTCAGATTTCTTGCAGGTTCAACACATTATCAATTCTCTGCATTGCCCTTTGGCTTATCTACTGCGCCCAGAGTGTTCACGAAATGCCTGGCATCAGTAATTGCCTACTGCAGACTGCAAGGGATACAAATATACCCATATCTGGACGACTGCCTGATCCAAGCGGACAGCAAGCACATACTTCTGAAACATCTGGCTTTTGTAATAAGGTTGTTGAATTCCCTGAGATACACCGTCAGCAAAAAGAAATCAAGACTACTACCATCTCAAACAATAATTTTCCTGGGTGCCAACTTGGATACAAACACCCAGATGGCCTACCTCACGCCAGAGAAACAAGGGCAACTAACTCAATACTTCAGAAAAATGGCAACTTTCACCAGGCTGACTGCAAGGAAAATCCTGCAGGCTCTGGGATTCATGGCATCTTGCATACTACTAATCCCATGTGCAAAGCTGCATATGAGGAAGCTTCAATGGTACCTGAAAAACCTATGGTCTCAGCACAGCCACAGCTTGGAAACAATAATACCACTAATTCCATGTCTTCAAAAGGAATTTCTGTGATGGGATCAAGCATGCCAAAGAAACACGGCCAGACATAGATCTCTTTGCCTCCCACAGAAATCACCAATTGGCAAAATTCTGCTCAAGGACCTTTCATCCACAGGCCTGGAAAGTGGACGCACTCTTTCAGTTGGACAACAATGACCGTTTATGCCTTTCCACCTCTTCCTCTGCTGCCCAAAGTTCTATTAAAAACCAGAGCAGACAGACCACAGATGATTCTCTTCGCTCCAGACTGGCCAAGGCAACACTGGTACCCACTCCTGAGGAGCCTGACGCATTCCCCACCATGGATCCTGCCTCTAATGCCTCTTCTTCTGACTCAGCACAACTTCAAAACTCTTCAGTCAGCTGAAAACACTCAATCTAGCTGCATGGAAGATTCCTTAAAATCACAACAGACCCTACTCTCCAAGGAAGTACAGGATGTCATTTTGGAGGCCAGAAGACCTTCTACTAGAAAAGCCTATTCCGCCAAATGGAAACAGTTTTGTGCCTGGAATGAAAAAAAGGGCCAGAACCCTGGTATACTGAATTTACCTCAAATATTACAGTACCTAGCTGAGATGCTAAGCAGTGGACTTTCATTCTCTTCCATCAAAATCCATTTCTGCAGAATACAACACTGATCCTCCTTTATTCTCTCACCCCCTCTTAAGACAGTTCCTCAGAGGGGCTAAGAATATTAAACTCCCAAGGAAACGACCAGTGCCTGCTTGGGATCTCAATTTCATTCTAGTGAAACTGACTTTGCCTCCTTTCGAGCCAGCTGCCTCAACAGAATTACAATATTTGTCCTGGAAAACAGCCTTCCTGCTGGCTATCACCTCAGCTCGCATGGTTTCTGAACTACAAGCCCTCATGGCTGTGCAACCTTTCATCATTTTCCATCAGGACAGAGTTTCCTGACGAACCAACCCTTCCTTTATGCCAAAGGTAGTATCCAGGGTAGCCTTGAATCAGGCTATCCACTTACCTACCTTTTACCCCAATCCTCAAAACAAAGGGGAGAGGCTACTAAATTATTTGGACATTCACAGGCAACTACATTATTATTTGGACAGAACAAAGCCTTTCAGAAAATCAGAGCAACTCTGTGTCCTATGATACAGGGGCTCAAGGGAAGCCTATTTCCAAACAGACAATCTCAAAATGGATAGCCCACTGCATATGCTTTTGTTACTCTCTTCATGGTAAAACTGTACCTGCAGGCATAAGGTCTCACTCCACTAGGGCCACAGCTACCTCTACAGCTTTCCACAGGGGGGTTCCTACCAAAGATATTTTGGAAGCTGCCACTTGGAGTTCTGTGTATACTTTCTCCAAGCACTATCACCTGCCTTTATACTCCAAATCTAGAGC